>NC_086354.1:17452794-17752794 GCF_036324505.1 Eleginops maclovinus
GCTGCACTTACTAATGACTGCCCTTATCTTGACCTATCTTGATCTTTATGCTAAAATATAAGCCTTAATAGTAGATCAACAAAACTATGACGCTACATTGAAATCACTGTGTTGTTCCTTTTTTATTTTACCTTGAAAACATTGGTTTGTTTTGCTTTGTAACTTTTTTTTCTCGTGTGCAACGTGCAGTTTTTTTTACTGCATTTCTGCACAATATTGCTGATGTGCTATGAAATAGGTGACAAGGTTTTGTCTCTCTGCCGTTGTGATCTTAAGGTTCAGAGGACTGAACTCTGGTTGACCGTTAAAAAACAAAACAAAGACTAAGAAGTAAAACCATTTCTGCAATTGTGTGAAAATGCAGCAGCGTTATGGGAACAAAAGCACATGTTATATGTCATGTTGGTCTGTGCATTCTTATGTTTTTAACATCACAGGGAATTTATATTGATATTGGATATGGTTTACATAAGTATAACATGTTTGTGTTATACATTTTTTCTGTGAAAGTTAGACAAATAAGTAACACGAACAGCCTCAACATCACTGCTTAGTTCAGACTCAGCTTTCTCAGCCAGTCCTTTGATGAATCTGTCCTGTCGACTTTATCCCATTATGAGCAGCGGCAGTGTTTGTTGGCTCATTTTTCATCTGGCACATTGGGACTATTGGGATTTTAAATGGCAGCAGTTTAATTTCAGACGAAGTAGCGGAGTGGGGGTTAAGAGTAAACACTCTCACCCTGGTCTTTAACTCAGCCAACCTTTTTTCTGTGTTTTCTATAGGCCTGCTCAGACTGCTCTACCAGCCTGCGACCGACCCCTCACCTCCCTCTGACCCGTCACCTGCAGACACCCTCTGAGGCTGCCTTTGATGTGCTGTTTGCTCTTATGTACAGTAGGGGTTAATCACACACCTTGAGAGAGCGACGTAGAAATCCATACAATGGGTCCGCTGGCCTGTGTTGTCTGAGGGCTAAGAGAGGGATTAGAGATTAAAGGGCATTCAGTTTGTGAGGTAAACAGCAGAGAACAATATTTTACCTACTCCAGGTTTAGTCAGCGGATGTTGATGTCAGTCAACTCTCTTTGACTGGCTGGTGGCTGCCAGGACTGTGTGTGTGTTCTCTACTCTTTTTTAACTTGTTCCTGGAATTTACTTTTGTTGGATTTAAAATAACTAGTATAAAACATGATGTTAGGAATAAGTATAGGAACTTAATCTTAAATAAACCATCTTTAATTAGGGTTAGCATCCTAGACAGCAGCAAGAGTTGCCACGGCTTAGAGCGTTTATGAATGTTAATGTGAGGTATCATTTCTTTAAGGTTGTTAACATGATGCATTCAGATTATTTTAGTTTTTGGGGTTTATTTGACTTGGATAAATAACTAAGCTGGTTATTATGATTTGCTGCATACTTTATTATATTAGCTACTTCTTTCTTTCTTACTTCTTTTCTTTTCACAGACCAGAGCCCTGAACTCTAAAGCATACTCTTATTTATATCCCCAAGATATCTGTTTCATATGGCTGCAGATCAATGCTGATTTTGCGTTCATGATCTGGTATCATCCTGTCAGGATAAGTAAAACATGAATAAAATGCAATAAGATATTTTAAATCACATCCAAAAAGAAGATACTTCCACCGTACCAAATTAACATGCTGCTAGTGATCACACACTCCCACGCTCAATGACGGTAATATTTTATTCAATGTTTCAAAACAGACATGAGGAGTGGTTTGTGTTACAGCTGCACAGTTTTGGTTCCTTAAAGTTTAACATGTTTCAACCATTTATGGTAACCTTTTGTTCAAATCAAAATAAGATTTATTCTAATTAAACCTAGGATAGCTCCGCTATAGCCACCATAAATATGCCACATCTGTCACACTAATATTCCTTTCTGTCTCAGAAGAGTTTGGGGAAAAACATCATTGATCTTCTAATCTGGGAAGTAACCCAACATGTATTTAAAATTCATTCAATCTTTTAGCTTTGTTGCTTGTGCTGAAAGACCAGCTCATAAGAACAGAAAACATATTCCCTGGATCGCTGAGCATCGCGCTCAGGAATGGGAGTGTTCAAACGTTGACTGTAACAAGACACTCCCTCATGTACATGTTCATTTACACGCTAATTGAACCTGAAGTACATGAGTTATGGTGTAACAATTTCCCCATTAATTTTTGTGGCAGGAGAAACTGAAACAACTTAAAACAGTATATATCATCTCATGGGAAGATATGCTACACACAATGAAGTGACAGTGAATGCATGACCCCAAAAGGCGCTGATAACAGGAGATTTACATCAATGCTCTTTTTGATGCAGACCACCAGCAGAGGTGAAACAAGGCCTGGTATCATTCAATTAATTAAATCAACACCATAAGGTTGCTACTGTTGGGACACCTTTTCATTCCTGTGCAGAAGGGAGTAACCTTTTATCAGACTCTTAAAATGTACCAACTGTGTTGTATAACACAACATCACATTGAACATTAATTGCACATACATTTTCCTTAGTCATATTAGAAATGCACAAATCAATTTGCAATCAAAACAATATTACCATGCACACTGATGGGTTGCAAAAGTTAGGCAAGTTTCAAAAGTTTCTCCCGAATCAGTATCCACTTAGAAATGTTTGGAAAACGCACCAGAAAACAACAACATGGTTAGTTCAGCTCTGAGTACATTTGGTATTACAGCATAAACACAGACACACACACACAGACACACACACACACACACACACACACACACACACACACACACACACACACACACACACACACACACACACACACACACACACACACACACACACACACACACACACACACACACACAGGCCATTTAAATAATAAAATCTGCATCATATTCCATACAATAATCATGTTTATATGCAACATCTTCACTTGTAAAGTATCTAATGCTGTCTATGTTGTATGTCCTCAAGTCATTTACACACTTTTACAAAAACGTCTTAGCCCTGACATCAGACTCTAAAATGGAATCACATTATTTTCACACAATGCTACTGTGACAGCTGCATGCTGATGACAAAGCCATATTTGTAAGTCAGAAATGCGGGTGAATCATGTTATAACAATGTTTACAGTGGACCACAGTTTCTAAAATGTTGTGCAATGGAACAGGAAATTCATCAAATTCACCGTGGGACATCAGGGAGTGTGGCGGTACACAACAAATTGTCTTATTAGATTTATTTCTTTAGACCAAAACGAGCACGTCATTGGCTTTGTCGTTCCCATGTGGTTCTCAAGTGCCTCTCCGACCTGCAATAACTTTTCCTCATTGACAGGCAGTGGGTGTGATGGGGATGTTTGCGGAAGATAATTACTCCCCCAAAAAAGTAGCTTTGCCTCTTATGAGTCACATGTCTAGAAACTTGTAAGAAACCAAACAGTTGTTTTATGAAGATAAGATGTAATGTTTTTCATGTGATAACAACATTGTGACGCCCAACACACTTTATTGTCCCCAATGCTCCACAGCTCTGCGTTCATCTGATCGTGATATATGTTGCTAATTTTGACAAACTCTGTTTGTACTCTGACTAAAGACTGAGTAAATAGTTCAGCAGCATTATTACATTTTTTGGTAAACGTCTCCTGTAAACCCTTGCTTGTTGGATGTCATTTATTATGGAGGCCAGGTGTATTTTTTGAATCATTAGGAAATACATCTTATAGCTGGCAGGGGAACTTGCTTGATTTCAGTGTTAAACAGTAAGGAAATATATCCCGGCTGACTTACGTTAATCATCTGTTTAATTTTGGAACAATTTCTATTAACGTTTTCAAATTAGGCAGCTTTTGATTTGTGTCGCATATGAGCAAGCAAGGTCTGTTTTCAATAGCAAGAGACACAGGACATGTGCCATTGCAATTATTTAGTTTTTCTGGGTGTACATTTTTATTGTATAGTGTTTCAAAATTGCTTTTCCAAGAACCAGCACCTTATCGTGGTGGAGAGGTTTGTGTGCCCCGATGAACCTGGGGGCTGTGTTGTCTGGAACCTTGTGTTCCTGGTAGGGACTCCCATGGCAAATTGGTCTCAGGTAAGGGGCCAGACTAAGATTGGTTCAAAAAGACTCCATGAATAACACAATTGGAAGCGAGGATACCCGGCCCGGAGGAAGCCCGGGGTCCCCTTCTGGAGCCAGGCCCAGAAGGAGGGCTCGTCAGCGAGCGTCTGGTGGCCGGGCTTGCCACGGAGCCCGGCCGGGCACAGCCCGAAAAAGCAACGTGGGCAACACCTCCGCTTCTCCATCCCGCGGGCCCACCACCTACGGGAAACAACGATGGGGTCGGGTGCGCTGCCAGAAGGGTGGCAGTGAAAGCAGAGGGTCTCGACGGACCAGACTCAGGCGACAGAAGCTGGCTTTGGGGACGTGGAATGTCACCTCTCTGGGGGGGAAGGAGCCGGAGCTTGTGCGGGAGGTGGAGCGTTACCAGTTGGATCTGGTGGGGCTCACCTCTACGCACAGCGTCGGCTGTGGAACCTTACTTCTGGATAAGGGTTGGACTCTATTCTTCTCCGGAGTTGCCCAAGGTGTGAAGCGCCGAGCGGGTGTGGGGATACTCACAAGCCCCCGGTTGAGTGCTGCTTTGTTGGAGTTTACCCCAGTGGACGATAGGGTCGCCTCCCTACGCCTGCGGGTCATGGGGGGGGAAACTCTGACTGTTGTGTGTGCTTATGCACCAAACAGCAGTTCAGAGTATTCGGCCTTCTTTGAGACCCTGAAATAAGTCCTGTATGGGGCTCCTGAAGGGGACTCCTTAGTCTTGCTGGGAGACTTCAACGCACACGTGGGCAATGATGGAGACACTTGGAGGGGCGTGATTGGGAGGAACGGCCCCCCTGATCTGAACCGGAGTGGTGGTTTGCTACTGGACTTCTGTGCTAGTCATGGATTGGCCATAACAAACACCATGTTCGAACATAAGGATGCTCATAAGTGTACGTGGTACCAGAGCACCCTAGGCAGAAGGTCCATGATCGATTTTGTTATCGTATCATCGGACCTGAGGCCGCATGTTTTGGACACTCGGGTGAAGAGAGGGGCGGAACTGATCACCATCTGGTGGTGAGTTGGGTCGAGTGGCGGGGGAAGCCTCTGGACAGACCTGGTAAGCCCAAACGTGTAGTGCGGGTGAACTGGGAACGTCTGGAGGAGTCCCATGTCCAGGAGGCCTTCAACTCACACCTCCGGTGGAGCTTTTCAGGCATCACTGTGGAGGCTGGGGACATTGAACCAGAGTGGGCGGTAATCAAAGCCTCTATTGCCGAAGCTTCGGCAGGGAGCTGTGGTCTCAAGGTCTTAGGAGCCTCAAGGCTCTGGGTGTTGAGGGACTGTCATGGTTGACACGTCTCATCAACATTGCGTGGAACAGTACCGAAGGAGTGGCAGACCGGGGTGGTGGTTCCTCTCTTTAAAAAGGGGGATCAGAGGGTGTGTGCCAATTACAGAAGCATCACATTACTCAGCCTCCCCGGGAAAGTTTACTCTAAGGTGCTGGAAAGGAGGGTCCGGCCGATTGTCGAACCTCAGATTGAAGAGGAACAATGCGGTTTTCGTCCTGGTCGTGGAACGACGGACCAGCTTTTCACTCTCGCAAGGATCCTGGAGGGGGCCTGGGAGTATGCTCATCCGGTCTACATGTGCTTTGTGGATTTGGAGAAGGCGTATGACCGGGTTCCCAGGGAGATACTGTGGGAGGTGCTGCGGGAGTATGGGGTGAGGGGGTCTCTGCTCAGGGCCATCCGATCTCTGTACTCTCAAAGCGAGAGCTGTGTCCGGTTCCTCGGGAGCACGTCGGACCGATTTCCGGTGAGGGTTGGCCTCCGCCAGGGCTGCGCTTTGTCACCAATCCTGTTTGTGATATTCATGGACAGGATTTCGAGGCGTAGTCGTGGGGGAGGGGGTTTGCAGTTCGGTGGGCTAAGGATTGCACCACTGCTTTTTGCAGATGATGTGGTCCTAATGGCTTCATCGGTCTGTGACCTTCAGCACTCACTGGATCGGTTCGCGGCCGAGTATGAAGCAGCTGGGATGAGGATCAGCACCTCCAAATCTGAGGCCATGGTTCTCAGCAGGAAACCGATGGACTGTCCACTCCAGGTAGGGAATGAAGCCTTACCCCAAGTGAAGGAGTTCAAGTATCTCGGGGTCTTGTTCTCGAGTGAGGGAACAATGGAGCTTGAGATGGGCCGGAGAATCGGAGCAGCGAGAGCGGAACTGCAGTCGCTTTACCTTACCGTTGTGACGAAAAGAGAGCTGAGCCAGAAGGCAAAGCTCTCTGTCTACCGGGCCATCTTCGTTCCTACCCTCACCTATGGTCATGAAGGATGGGTCATGACCGAAAGAACGAGATCGCAGATACAAGTTACAGGTTCAGTCATCCGGGAGGGACACGGAGTAGAACCGCTGCTCCTTCGCGTTGAAAGGAGCCAGTTGAGGTGGTTCGGGCACCTAGTGAGGATGCCACCTGGGCGCCTCCCTAGGGAGGTGTTCCAGGCACGTCCAGCTGGGAAGAGACCGAGGGGTAGACCTAGGACCAGGTGGAGGGATTATATCTCTTCGCTGGCCTGGGAGCGCCTTGGAATCCCCCAGTCAAAGCTGGTTGATGTGGCCAGGGAAAGGAAAGTTTGGGGCTCTCTGCTGGAGCTGTTACCTCCGTGACCCTGACGGAAAAGCGGGAGAAGATGGATGGATGGATGGATGGTTTCAAAATTGATTCAATCAACTTATTTTTACTTGGACCAACTTCTGAGGTTGTGAGTGGAGACAAATGATGCTCAGGAATTTCCCCACATTTATTTTCCGGGAAAACTATGCAAGAAGAGGAGAGAGAGTTTCTAAAGACATGAAGCTTCTTGTTTCAAAGGGAATTTTGAAAGATCTTTCCTAGAAGAGGTGTTGGTGAGAGTCAGATCCTGGCTGTGAACGGGTGTGGTTGCTCTTTTCTCAGCGTCTTCATCTCTAACTCCCCCTGAATCTGATGACAAACTAGGTTTAACCTCTCAGCTATGAGTAGCTGGGTTCAGCTTGTTATTGCTTGTGCGGAGGAGTCGCTTCTCTAGTGAGAGAATTTTAGTGAAGGGTTATGATTCAGGACAGAAGGAGGTATGGATTCAGATTTCTTCCAGTAGACTGTTATTTGAATCACAAGCACCTTTTAATCCCTTTAACAGATTGGAATATATCAATGGCTTTGCAAATTGAGTCTAAGATACTTCACTGAGTTCAAGAAAAAGGGCATTCAGATTCCCTGTGTCTTTTTTATGTTAAACCTGCGTTTGTTGACTTTTTTTGTGGCCACTTGGGGCCAGTGCATCATACTGTTAATACAACATTAACATATTATCACACAAAGTTGATTTTTATATCTGTTTTAAACATCTAACAGACACAGAGCAACATAAGTATTTAATACTAGCTCTACAAATATCTGTAGTAAGTAGGTTTAAATACAAGAGTTTTGTATTAATCTAAAACTATACTATCCATAGTGTATACATGATCAGTGTTCACCGATGTTTTCTGACAAGATCTAGGCCTACATGAAACTGGCCAGTGCACATCTGTTTAAATATAGGTCTCAGGAGAAGATAAAAACTAGTGAAAGCTAAATTATCTCTACTTCAAAGCAATCAAATTGTTAATACTTCCCCATGACATTTCAAGTTGTGCCAGTTCTTTCATCTCTGCCCATGGTGCTTTAGGGCCGGGCACTTAGGGGGCAGGAATTTGTTGCCACTGCTTGGCACATATGTCAGAGGCAAGGCAATGTATATATATAGAGAGACACTATTCTTTGTTGAGGTATTTATTAAGCTACACCTTGTTTCTCTATTTTATGATCTCATGGTGTCAGGGGTTATTTTCCTCGTAGCTTCCCTGACTCTGAATTAATGACTCAAGATAATAAGACATCCTGTTGTATACTACCACTGCTGCTGAAAAACCCTGACTATACAAAAACCTAAGCAACTTTCTCTTATAGTCCCCACTTGATGCCACCAGCTACACTTTCACATGACAAATCATTCACATTTCTAGCCTAGGTGTTTCCTCCAAAAGCATTTCATGGACAAAACAAACCAAAAGTGCTGATGTAGCATGAGAGATGGTGTTTTCATAAGTGGTTAGGCGTCTATGTCACAAAGCCTGCCACACTCCACTATCCATTATCTTCCCGTGGGACAGGGGAAGTTATCTTGGGGACCCATTGTATGCTCGGTGGAGTTTTGACTGTGTTTGTGGCACCTCTACTGTGCATACAGGAGGTGTCGGGAGACCAAGACTGGAGTCTCGGATCCAAGAGGAAAGTCTTGGCTCCAGGGGGCCTCCCCTCCCCTCTGGCTCTCACTGGGCTGCTGGGGAAGCCAGGCAGGGAGACAGTAGAATGGGGAGGGGGGGAGGGCCTGTATAGAAGCAAATGAGCAGAAGAGGTGCTAGGCCGGCTCTTGCCCTCTCACTGACAGGATCTGGTCAATGTCCTGCAGCCAAGGGTCGCGGCCCAGCTTACGCACACAAACTTATCTCCAGTGCATCTGCCGGGCCGCCTGCGCAGTCAGGCTGTCTCCATTGCAGGCCACGAGCGTTTTCCTGCTGGGGGTGAGAGGAGGATGGTGGGAGGATGGAGGGAGGAAGGGAGGAGGGTGGGGGTGATGCAGGGGGGAGAGAAAGAAGTTTGAGGCAGGGAGGGACAGGAGGGGGCTCAATGTGAAACTGGCCCTGTAGGCCTGCCAAGTCGCTGAGCTATATGGAAAACACAAGCTGCCTCCAGGGTAACAGGACCACTTCTGAATTTCTACAAACAAAAATAGATCCGATGTCTGGCTACGACCTCTCTGTTCTCTGGGCCTCATCGCTTTCTGTGCGTCTGTCACATTCAAATTCCCAAACGAAGACAAAGCTCATGTTCGAACCTAAAAAACCCTCAACAACAACTTCATTTAGAAGAGAAAACAAGTAACCGAAATGTAATAATTGTGTGGAGCCGAGTGTATTTATCATTCCTTCTCTTCACTCAGACAGAGATGACCTCTTGGTGACCAATTGTGTGGACCTCAATCGAGGTCCCTTTGGTGAACCATTTCATCATTTAAACAGCATGCGATCCAATTCTCATGACCTAATGCGTTGTAGAATGCCTGAAATCTACTGCTTGTGTTTTTTCTTCTCTCCCTCAACACTTTCTCATCAAAAGCAACAGGGATCGAAAACAGGAAGCTGTTAGGACAAGGTGGTGAGCTTGCACTCGAGACAGGACTGAAATGTGTGCACTTAGAAACACTTTTATAATGTCTGCTAAACATAAGTAATTATTTTGGCTTTTTGGAGTTTATTTGATAGTTCACAGTGTAGATGCAAAAAAGGAACACAGGGATAAAGGGGCATGTATCAAGTGTCCCTTCAAATAACCAAACCAGGGATATCACAGTTTTTGGTAGTAATCTGTAATTTCTCATTGCATAAGAAAACAATGTGCTACAAGTACAGTAGGTCATAATTAAACAAGGGAGCATATCTGTAAACTGAAGGACAATGGACAACTTATCACCAAACAAATGTAGCTATTGGAAGATGCTGCCAAATAGAGCATTATGTTCATGACAATGTTAGAAAAAAAAATGTTCCTTCTCCAATAACTGTAATTGGAAACTACTGTGTTACAGTTAGGGAATGATGGGAAACTCAATGCACATACATTTGACAATTCCATTGTTTCAAGAACTCAGAACTATTTAACATTGATATTGTCATGATAAAATGCTAATAGAAACAATGGCCAGAAGTAAAGCTATAAGACCAAAGTGGTATTGAACCAAAATTAGTCATTTATGCAGCAAAAATGTTGAATAAATCCTTTAAAAACTTCAAACTTCTTGTCCCCCCCCCACCCCCCTTTGTATGTATGTGTGAATGAGATTGTGGGGTAATGGGGTTTTTGGTTGTTTTAACATTTGTATTAGAAAATCACAGTATTTTACATTTAATGTCCTGAAAATGTCTGTTTTCTTTCTGTGCAAAAACTAATAAAAAGATTTGTCAAAAAAATAAAACTGCTAAGAATTGTTATTTATGTCTATATTTTAAAGTTCAATTTGTAGTCCCTGATGGAAACAGAAACCCTCAAATCCGACCTTTTTAAATTCAAGCTTTGAGCTAGCTTTGATTCTTCTGTGGGTCAGTTACCTTTTAAGAGCAGCATTTCACATTTTGCCTGTAAAACAGAGCACTATTCCCCTCCGTACTAACTCTAAAGTCCCAGGAACTGCAATAGATCCTCCAAGTCCTATTTGACAGCACACCCGACACTGACACATGCACACCTATAAACTTTACGCACACAACTCCCCTCATCTGCTACTCATTGGGTGCACTGTTAAAGCAGGACATTTAACACAAAGGTAAAACCGTGCGATGGGTGTTTACAAGGCAGAGTTTAGCCATGTGACCTCCAACGCTAAAACTGTCTGAAAGTGACTGAAGGAGGAAGGGAGCAGCCGGGCGAGGGCCTGATTATGGCGTTCTGCTGTTTGACCATTAAATGCTTTTGATTTAAACACATAACAACGCTTAAATATCACAGTGCTATTTCGTGCCACAGTTTTGGGTGGAAAATTGCCTTGAATTCACTGACACAAATGTGAAGAAAATAGGAATAAACATAAATAAGACAGAGATAAGTTTACGCAATAATTTGTTTTTTGCCTCACTAATGTGGTTACAATGGATGGTGTAGGGGAAAAAAATATGGAGAAGAGCATAGGAGAGACGACCTCCTTAATGTACATTCTGTTCTGCTTTGGCTGTGTTTCCCAAGGTTGCCTGTCTCGTGTGTGTGTGTGTCTGTGTGTGTTTGTGTGTGAGTGTGTGGTGGTGCCAGGCACAGCGTTTCTTCTGGCTCACACAGTGTTGACCCTGCCCTGTACTCTCCTCCTACTATGGGCGAGGCTTGGTGGTGAAGCACGTAGCAACACTGTGCTAATACTGATATGTGCATACACAGATAGGCCAAAAGACAGACGGACACGCACACACCTACACACACTAAAAGAATAAAGACTGTGATATTTGCTCATTGCATAAATACATTCAAAGTTCATAAACTGCAGGAGTAAAACGTTGAATTGTCCCAAACTTTTTTGTTTGTTTTGTTTTTCCTGCAAAAAGCTCAGCTGCATAGTTATTGTTATCCTTGAATTAGACAATGGCTAGCAGGCTGCCAATCAAAACAGTGTAGTACCTTTATTAATGATGGGGTGTAAAAAAGTCCTCACAGGTCACATTTCTCTTCTTCTTTAAAGTTATTATGGATGGACAGTTTAAGGGGAACAGAAGAATTCAAATAAAAGTATTTTCTTCCCTTCATGTCACTCTTCCATTAGCATCACCTAACACTCTGAACCTAGGATTTTATAAGTGAGACAAATATTCCCATGTGAATGCTATGTGAAGGTACATTCCTGCAAATGCTTTACCCTGATTTAAGGCTTTTTTGCCCAAGGTTGAGTGTTGTTCAAAACCCTGCCTGCTCATGTAGGCGAGCCCACGTCGTCCGATCATATCTCGCCACAAGTCCACTTTATGTCTCTCACCCACTCAATTCCAAATTAATATAAATGAGTGTTTTCATTGCGAGACAGAACAAAAACAGCAAAGTATGTTACCAAAAACACTGGCTAATACTCTTAAAAGGAGCAAAGTCGTCTAAAAGAAAAACACAAGTAGGGTTAGGCCAAATTGTTTTTCATGTCTGCATTTGGTGTTCAAAAAACAGAATACCAAAAGAAAAATGAGGTAGAACATAAACAGTCAAATTATAAACAAGGCTAATAAATAATGTTCATTTTACTTGTTTTTGGCATTTAGCTGTTTGTATCCAAAGCATCTAACAATATGTGCAACAGCGAAACAGCCCTGCATTCCTAGACTAAAAACACTACAAAGTGACTAATAGGAAAGGGTTCAAAGGTCAAAGCAACAGGAACAAGTCACTGGAAATGACAAGAACTGGTACAAAAGTAGTTCAGATTTTCACGCACAAGTTTAAGTATAGATCCCGCTTTACTATTTCAAAGGAGATGTGAAAAAACAACTGACCTAATGTTCCCAAAAAGTGATTTCGTCATTACTGTGGAATCCAGAAGGATGCCAGGAACATGTCAGAAATATAAAGGAGGTTTTGAATAACTCTAACACTGCCTGCCTCACGGTCAGACACAAAGTGTGTGCTAATGCGTTTTTAGCATCAGATGGTACTGCTTAACATTTAAACATACAAAGACATCCACGTCAAAATAATATTCATGGATAATTTATCATTCATGGTGGACAATCATGATGGAGTATCAGCTAGCTAACTGCTAACTGAATTTACAGGCTGTCAGATTTAAGGCAGATGTCATACAGCCTGAAATGTCTTCTTCTGGGTCTTACTACGACCTGAAGGTTGTGTAAATCTTTCAGTTCAGGACCTGGGCTGACCCTCAGAGTTAGCCTTTGTTTGGCAGACGCCTTGGCCCCCTTTAATCTTGTGAAGAGATAAATCCTTTGATGGACCTGGCCTGACTCAGTTGAAAGTGCTGCCCAGCCATCTCCATAGATCAACACAATACGGCATGTTTGATGTTGTGGGGGTCTGTGGCACGCGGGTGGGCTCTTTCCCCACGACCTATAACAGAGTCATCAATCCCAGGCCACAACTGCAGACCTATCCCCCCCCCACACCCCCCCCCCCCCCCTCTAACCGTGGACTCGACCACAACCAGCCCTGCCCTCTTGACCACAGAGCACTCACACACAACCAGGATAAGCATATCTGTGTGTGTCAGGCACAAACAGGCACATTCTGTGAAGGCAAGAATTAGAAACACAGAAACATTACTTATTCAGTGTAACTGCAACTTTTAAATGAATACTGAAACAACTGTTTGCAGATATTAGTTACCTGGCATCCTCACTGTCAACAAGTCTCCATGGAAGTCTCTGCTCCAGCACATAAGCCTATGTAAAACATGTGTAGTGTGCTACAGAGGTACTACTGAATGTTACACAGAGCCAGGCTAGCTGTCGCCCCTTGTTTTCAGGCTTTGTGCTTAGCTAAACATATTCACTCTCACACACAAAACTAGTATTGATTTGCTCATGTAACTCTTGGCATGATACAAATAAGTGAATTTCCGAAAAACTTTAGTAGATTATTTTCACATAATTTTTACGAGCAACTCAATAAACTATTGAGTTTGCAACACTCCCTGAACAGAATACAAACAAGATTGTCTTCACTGAACCCATTGCCCACGATATTCACTTCATTCTTTCTGCTCAGTACATCACTGGGCTATATAAGTGTCGTCCAAACGCCTGCGAGGTGAACTTCAGGGAGCTCTCCTGATTCCTCTGATAAGAGCCCGGTCCCATTAGAAGGAGCTGTCCCTGTGTGAGAGCTCAGCGCTGGACTCACACACTCTCTCTTATCTAAATCCTTCATCAACGCACACCTTATCTGACCACTGCTGCTAATGTTGATAGATTTGGTTCTCCACCAGGGAATATGGGAGAACTTGGGGTAAAAGATCACACAATAAGAAACTATTTGTATTATTGCATTGTAGAGAAGGATTTGTAAAGATTTTTTATTAGGGATTTTTGGAATCAGAAGCATTCTCTTCTTTACAGTATATTGGTATTTGATTTTGGTATAGTTTTCATGCTGGGGTGGGGTAAGAGCTAAGGCATATAGGTGATGTTTTCATGCTTTCATGGCCCTCAAAGTGTATGTATCTGTGTTTGTGTGTGTGTGTGTGTGTGTGTGTGTGTGTGTGTGTGTGTGTGTGTGTGTGTGTGTGTGTGTGTGTGTGTGTGTGTGTGTGTGTGTGTGTGTGTGTGTGTGTGTGTGTGTGTGAGAGAGACATGTAAAGTGTGTGAGACATTTAAAGTGTGTGTCCCAGCAAGACCAACTAAGGCAAGCAGTGACATTAGCACCCCTGAAATAGATGGTGCGGCATTTTAATTGCTTTCCCCTGCAATGGCTCAAAATGGTATTGGTGTAAAAAAAACAAAAGGGTAAAACCTTTCCCAGGCGTAGGATTACCAGAAACACTAATCATACGTCACTGACAGGGATTTTCTCCCAGTGAGAGCTTGGTTCCATGTTTTTATAAGGACAATAAATACCTGGAAGACTCTGTTTTATTTCCCTATTGTTGTCTCTTTGCCCTCTTACTTCCAGAATATGTCCTCTCACCTTGATACCATTTATCTTTCAAATACAAAAATGTAATCAAGGATATTAATCAAGATATTACAGTATTGTGTTTCTCCCTCTTAGGGCAGTGAAGAAAATGTATGATAAACGTTGGCATGTTTGTCTTTAATCATTGTGAAAGTATAGCAGAGTCATGTGTGCGGAGCCTCACAATGAGGTGCTGAAGTACTTCATGAGTAGGAAACTTCACACAAACACAGGAAGCTCAGAGTTTCTGATCGAGGGCAGGAGTCTCTGCTGCGGCGGTGCAGGGACTGATGGGCTGCTCAGATTAACTGCGACTAAAGAACCTGCAGTTCATACACATTATTGTTGCCCAGGCTGCCTACAGATTGGCATCAGAGCATAGATCTGCAGGGCATGGGTAGCTAAATGTTAAATGTATATTGTGTGTAGCATTCTGGTTATGAATGTTGTGGAGTTTATCTCAGTAGAACCATTGTCAAGACTTCAAACTTCTTTATAGTGCTGTATATATCTATCCCATAATCTTAAAGGACAAGTGACTAAAATCATTAAATAGTCTACATCAATAGTGCCTCTAACCTGTGACAGTTACATTTCAGCAATCAATCAAACACACAGCCAGGGGTTTGAGGTATATACACACTGATATTATGATGGACATTGACCCAGGGGCTTTATAAACATCAGTTACAACGTGGTCCTTTGTCTAACGCAGAATGTGGGATGCATGCAGCTTTAAGGTCCAACAGGGACCTCTTCTGGTGAAGAAAATGCTATGTTCTTGGCAGTATCCAAAACAAGTTCAAGCTTTTGACTTATTTAACATGTTTTTAAAGACCTAATCTGCAGATGAGGAAAAGGCAAATTGTGTAGAAGATAGCCTCTATGACAAGTTATCTGCCTTCAGTGGTGTAAAGAAACTAAGAACATGTACTGTACTTAGGTACAATTTTGAGGTATTTTATGTTTTGCTACTTTGTACTTCTACTCCACTACCATTCAGAGGTAAACAATGTACTTTTACTCCACTACATGTATTTAATACCTTTAGTAACTTTACAGATTTTGATAAATGATGTGAAACATAATCAGACTTTAGATACACCTGGAGCAAATTCAAAAGCTACCCTGCAGTATACAAAGTCATAAAAACTAGCTGCACCTTTACCAGCTTTGATAACACTTTAATACATCAATATTTATAATCAAAACATATAATATATATTATTCTGAAATGGACCAATCTGCAAAATTACTACTTTTTCTTTTGGTACTTTAAGTATATTTTGATAACACTTTTCTACTTTTACTTGAGTAACATTTGGAAGGCAGGACTTGTAACAGAGTATTCCTACAGTCTGGTACTTCTACTTTTACTCAAGTACTTTTTCCACCTCTGTCTGCCTTACACATAACCAAACAATTTTACATTGTTAGAAGCAGACTTGTTAAAGTTCAGTGCTGTGTACAGCAGTAAGGCTGCAAGTGACCAACTACACAGGAACATTACATTTCTTACATGGCTAAAGTGAACATTACATAATTAGATTTTGAGTTTAATAACTCTACTTATCCCTACTATACTGGTTATTGATAAGCAAACTTGATTGATAATATTCTTAAATATTTAGAGTTTGATTTGTAGGAATAAAGAGTTTTAAGAGTTAAATGACTTTCTACAAATATTATTTCCCTATGTCAACGCCAGGACTGTGATGTTATAATAACCGTCTAAGTTTATCAGCAATTGTTTTTTTTAAATCCCGCGCTATTGGACAAAAATTTCTTCAAACCTAGACATAAGACTTTTTAAAATTTAGTTCATATTTTGCTCACATGGTCAAATCCGAGAAAAAAGTTAACAACAGAACTGACTGGTTGTTTTCTTGGTCTAATCAAGCTGGTGTGTGTTCTGCTGCTACATGTACTGGCAGTAACAGGGCAACAGGGAGTATTTCAATCTGAAATCGTCTAAAGGTATTTAAATAACTTGCAGGGAACTTTCCCTAAAGTTTTCTGTTGTTTTAAATGTTTGGCTGAGGGGTCCCAGCGTTCACAGGACGCTGTACCGACCAAAACATGTTCCCTTGCATAAGTTACTGTGGTTGTGGCACACAAACACCTCTAGATGGCATATTTAATGGGGTTATTGGGCGGAAAACAGCACACGCATTGCATGTCAAGCAGAAAGATGGCGCAATTGCTGCAGAGACGCTGATTTGTACAATTCAGAAAATGATCGATTTTTCTCAAAACAAACTGAGGCAGGCCCTGTTCTGTCAGCACCCATTGATCATTCTGCAAACAACTGCCCCTTGTGCTGCGGATTGACAATTCAGCAAGCAGCTACTTCAACATGATTTAATGAAATTTGAAATAAAAGCTTGAAAGTTGTTTTTCTACAGTAGGTTTTCCAAACGGATCGAAACGTGCAAATTAAGCATGACGACTAATATACTGCAGGTTAAACTGTCTTACATATACCGTACTTGTTGTTTACGTAATTTTGGCATACCCTGTCAGACGAGCCAGTAGAGCTTTTAGCAGTCAGGAAAAGGTAGAGAAAAAAACACATGTATTCCTGACCGCCCATTGGTCAGAATTTTCCCTGTGCTGCCACAATACTGCACACACGTGACCTCCCTGTTTTCACCCAGTTAAGCGCATGTACTTAAAAGACAGGCCACTACCATTCACCAACACAAGCACGATTAACACTTTATTAATGTCTGCCAGGTAAGATCGCTTGCTGCGGGGACTCGGATCACTGGAAGCAGACCATGGCGGCTGCCACGAGCAGCAACACATCCACAGCCACGCTGCAGATCAAGCACTCCAGTATCGAGCATACGCGGAAACGCATAGACCCGAGGAGGAGGCAAGCGGCGTTGTCCTTTCTCAGCAACATTTCCCTGGATGGACGACCCGTGCAAGACGATGCAGACAATGAGAACGAAGACGACGACTCTCTTGAAGCTAGGACTAGTCAGAGCCTGGTTTCTCCTGAGCGCACGGCGTATGGGGCTGCGGCTGCTGCGGCGGCGGCTGCCTCCACGGCCGCCCAGGCGCTCGCTTTTGCAAACCAGGCTCTGTTAGCTAACAGCCGGGGTAGTTTCGGGACGGGTCCCGCAGCTGCCCCGTCCAGTGCAGACACGGAGGGCGACGCTTTCATGCCCTCCACTTTCAGCTCGCCGTTCTCCGCGGTGCCAGTGTCGACTAGAGGGAGGCTGCAGACGTACACTCAGGGAATCCTACCTGCCCCATACTCCAGGCAAAACCCCCAGAACTACAGCCTGGAGGGCGGACAGATTGCCAACTCTGCGATAGAGCTGCAGAGATCAAGGTAACTGTGTGAGCAACCATGTCTGGTGTTTGAGAACATTTAGTACAGTGATGTCAAAGGTGGAAGCTTGTCGGCAGGATCTGCACAGTCAGGCTGTGCATTGATGTCATCATAGCAAGCAAACAGAAACCTAACCATGTCACTCTCCAAAGGAGTCATGAGAAATGAATAGGAGCAGTCAGTCCCCATGCACGTTTGGTTAACTTACTTAGTCCTGCAGACACATTTAATTTGTTTTCACAATCATGTTGCATAGGCCGATTATTAGCTCCAATAAGATGCCACTGATAAACCCAATGCAGTTTTATTTGTGTTTACATCTACAGCATATCATTGACTCATTATGTTGCATTTGAGTAGATCATCAGATGGTCCACAATTTGGCCATTTATACCAGAGTAAGTGTTTCTGTTATGATTCCACAAAGCCACATTAACCAGGGGCCTGAATGAATGAACTGTGGCAATTGTGTTTCTTTTAGGCTGTTTTGGAAGGATAGTTTTGGTTCTCAGCAACGCAGTCTGCCTGGATACAGTAATACAAGGATCAACTGTTTGTTTATTTACTGCATGCAGGTGTTCATTGGTCTGCATAAGGACAGATATGTGCAGTATGGTCAAAGTTCCAACAGCTGTGGAGCAGTAACCTGGTTTCCCAAGAGTGGGGACTCAGCAGTTTCTTGTCATACTTGCGAACCTGCTCCAATGATGCAACATACAAGTGCTTAAATGATTTTTTGTAAATGTAATTTCAAAAGCATGTGACACACCTGCTACCTTCATCTCCTCAGCGTGATGTTGACATCCTGTAACTCTACACCCCTGTTCAACTCCATATACAACATGGGCTTGCTGCTCTACGTGGATGTCTTTTTATTTGCCCTGTCCGTCTAATTTGTCGTAACACTGCAGGCACATGGAGAGTTTTCGAGGGTCTCACCTCGCAGCAGGACAGCTGTCAGACACATTCGTCTCATCCTTCTCTCACTGTCAGAATCTGCTGTCAATGTCAGATCTGCTCTGCTTTGCTTTCCATTCAGGGCCCCTCTCTTACCCAAATCCTCTCCTTCCTCTGGTGTCTCTGGCAGACTTTCTCAGAAAGCTCTTTTTCATGGTGAAACACTCAACGAGCATTTAGTTCCCCTTCCTGACCTCGTGGAAACTGCCCTGCCAAACAGCTTCCGAATGTATTAATTTCTACTTTTTCATATTGAAAGAAGTGTGTTGATTAGGCTGTATAACCCAAAAAGACACCATTAATCATTTCATTTTTTTATGAGATCACACAAAAAATACCAACCAATGCACAATCCGTTGTATCCATGTATCCATTATTATGTAGCGTCACCACAATTGAGTTCTTTTTTTTTTTTGATTGTCTTCCTCAGCATATGGTGTTTGCCCAGTTGTCATGGAGTTAATATTGGTTTAAAAAGTCAAGATTACAATTTTATTTTCTTTCTTTGATTCCTTGAGGTCCTCAAGTGCTCAGAAAAATAAAAAGTTGACTATCTACAATTCTGTGACAGCTGTGCACACTTCATCTGCTGAGAAAGGTCATGTGATAAGCTCAAATGCTCCAGAATAAATGGGTCAGTGACGTGGCGCATTGATTTGCACTTCCAGGAGCAATAAATATTATATATTAATATAAAATAAGTTTAAAATTCTATATAAGCTTTAATCTCGTATTATTTGTCCTCCTCACTGTTCATAATTATGTGAAAAAATCAAAATTAGGTAACTTTTAGACTATTAAAGTGGTCAATTGTCATATGGTCAAACAGCATTCACTTAAACTTATTTAAGACAACTGCATTAAAAATGATTAAAAATGATCAAAGATTATCAACTTTTTAATTTGGCATATTTTTTCAAGTCTTAAGATAAGCATATTAAAGTATCAGTGAGATAGAGTTTCAAGAAATGTCATTAGTATCTAAAACAAATTGTTCCGCAAAGACACATTTTCCCTATGTCATATGGTCAAACAAAGTTTGGAAGCCATTTTGGACCTGCATATTAATGACTCAAGTCATGTGACATGGGATGTCATCACTCAGAGGACCCCTGAAGACCACCCAAGTTGAAGGTGAGTTTAAGATTTTGCTCCTGAATTTCAGTTATTTTCACCGTTTCCAGTGCGGTACCATGTGTCGCAGATTTGGGTGTCATATGGTCAAACGCCAAAAAAGGGAATAAATAGTTTAAATTTGGAAATATTATTGATTTACATGTGAAATATAAAGTATAAAAGCCAAGGTCAAGGATGAAGTTATAAGTAGGTGGCCAAGCAACTGCCTGTTATCAATGACAAAGCATGAAACTGTCATAAGGTCAAACAATAAATGTCATATGGACAAACGGTTTGACCTTATGACATGTTGTTGTACCATATGACACTGGGCATTTAACTGAATTATTTAGTTATTTCTTAATGGTTTTACTACATATATAGTTTGTACAACTAATATGAATTAATATTAATATATATAATATATTTCTGCCTATTTTTAACTTTTTTTCACATTTTTACAGATGCCTCTTTCTAGTAAGGAGAGGTATGCACGTTTCCGTGCAAAGCTAATGGCAGATCCTGCTGCTAGAGAGGAAAACCTAGCCAGGAGGAGGGAAAGGTATAACTGTGAGAGTGTATGATGTCAGGAATGCCAGTATTGGCCAGTTATGTCTAGGGTTGGGTACCGAAATCCGGTACCAATATGGCACCGGTTCCTATATGACCGGTACCTACCGGACCGAAACGCAACGTTAATTTCGGTGCTTCCTTTCGGTGCCTGAGCTGATTGAAGTACTGCCACTGGTGGCCTAAAACGGACGATACAGCCAACATAAGCATCACATCACTGAGCTAGTTAACGTTACACTACTGATGACTCCGTCCTGACAGTAGGTCACGATAGCCTAACGTTGTATGTATCTATGAATGAATATATATATCAATTAATGTACCTATGTATACCCGCAGGCAACGGCAGAGGAAACAAGCTGGAGAGGGTAATCATTACCATACCGTCAAAGAACTGACAACAGTTGCACATGCAAAGAAGAAGGAACAGTGGAGGCTCCATCAGAAAAAATGCAGAGAGAAAAAGAGGCAGGTGGAGGCATTGATGAATTTGACACCGGTGTCTGAAGACTCTTTTGTGGACGAACACCATGACCATCCTGAGCCATTCCAACACTTCTCACCACCTGGGCCATCCCAACACTCCACACCACCGGGGCCATCCCAACAATGTTCAACCCCTCATAAACCCCCAAAGAAGACCACCTCCAGCAGTCGAACAGGGCAACGTACAAAGAAACTGAGGGAGGAGATAGCACAGCTGAAAAGGGACCTTGTCAAAGAAAAGAGAAGAGCAGATAGATGTCGGAAGAAAGCGAACAGGTTGATGATAACAAAACGCAGAAAAGAAATAAAAAACAGATCAACAAAGATTTTCAGGAAGGGGCCAGCAAGAAGACGGAGTGTGGTGGAGTTCCTCACTAGGGATGAAAACAGCCGTCTCCTACCTGGAAAAAAGGACACGGTTTCAAAGGACAGGGTTAAGGAACAGCGTCGTGTGTTGTCGAAGTCGCTTAAAGAGCTCCACAAGGAGTACAATGCAGAGGTAGGAGAGGGATGTGTAGTGTCTTACCGGCAGTTTGTTCGTCTCCGTCCATTTTATGTAACTGAGCCAAAGGCTAATGACAGAAACACATGTGCTTGCTTAGATCATGAAAATGTTAGCCTCCTACTGGAGAAACTACACCAGAGTGGCCTTGTAGCCAGTAAAAGTACCACTGAAGCACTTGGCAACATTGTGTGCGATATGAAAAGCCGGGAGTGTATGCATAGGCTGTGTACGAAGTGCTGCTACACTGAGATGGAGCCACTCCTACCAGATGAATCCGGCCAGGTGTCGTGGAGTCAGTGGCAGAGGGAGAAGGTCTGCACTGATGGAAAAACCTATTCACATTTTGTGAAGAAAACTCTGACTGGGACGTGGGCGGATCTCGTGAAGAGTTTCAATGAAAAACTTGACAGATTGGCCAAGCATCAGTATACGTGGATTCATCAGGTGGAGAAATGCAGAGAAGTCAAGAACAGTCTAAAACACCATGAGGCTGTAGTCCACATGGACTTTTCAGAGAACTACGCCTGTAAGCTGAATGTTGAGGTCCAGCACTTCCACTGGGGGGGGAGTCGAAAACAGGCCACTGTCCATACATGCATGGCTTACACGGAAGAGGGGTCACAAGCTTATGCCACAATATCTGACTCCTTAAGACATGACGAGCGGGCAGTATGGGCACATTTGAAGCCTGTGCTGGATGACATCCAACGCAATCCAAGAATCACCACTGTGCACTTCATGAGTGATGGCCCACTAACGCAATATAGGAATAGGAAAAATTTCTATCTGATGTGCACCTTGCCTTTTATTCGTGGCATTAAGGAGATGACATGGAACTTTTCAGAGAAGGCACATGGAAAGGGGGCGCCAGATGGTGTTGGTGGCTCAATAAAAAGGATTGCCGATGCATTTGTGCTTCAAGGAGGTGATATCCAACACCCTGAAGAATTGTTTTCCTTTCTGGAAAAGTCAAATTCGAGTGTCAAGTTCCATTGGGTATCAGAGGCTGACATCGCCAGGGTGGATGAGGCAGTGCCAGATGTTTTGCCAGTAGTCAGAGGCACTTTGGGTATTCATCAGGTGACAACAAACACCCCAGGCAAGATCTCCTGCAGAGAACTGTCCTGTTTTTGCCATCGTATGGGACTTTCCTGTGAATGTGAATCACCCTCAGTCCTAAATTATAATACTGAAAAAGCTGCACCCTCTGCCACCATTCCGACCCAAGATGACGTGGTTGGAAAGATGGTTATAGTGTCTTATGACAAAAAGCCTTTTGTTGGGCAGGTACTGAAGGTCGTCGGAGAAGAAGTCGAGGTCTCCTGTATGCAGCAGTCTGGGACGAAGAATTGCTTTGTATGGCCCCAAATCCGAGATGTGGTGTTCTACTTCCAAACAGATGTCATTGCTGTCATCTCAGAACCAGAGCCATCAACCAGTCGAAGCTCAAGATTGTCACTTGAGGACTGGGAAAGATTCATATTGGTGTGAAAAGTTGAGCAATGACCAGCCCTTTGTGGTAGTTGTGTGTGTACGTGTCAGTGTGTGTGCGTGCGTGCATGTGAGTGCATGGGTGGGGGGCGGAGGATGTTTGTTTATATTAATGAAAGATAAAGTTACTGTTTCAACGATGTTACTGTAATGTTTTGTTAAACGTTTTTTTTGTAGCCAAGGGAAAATCACAAATCAGTTTGAGGAATCTATCGATATGAAACATGAGCTTTGATTGTATTGTTATATTGTGTTATTGTACATTTTATGATATTAGGTTGTTCATAACCTTTTGATGGCAGATATGAATGTAACTGTTCTTTTCTTTAACTGAGTAATGAATTTTTCACAATTTCTCAACTATTAATAAAAGGTTCACTTGTTCTTTGAAACTATTCTGAATTGACCTACATCAATTTAATACATTCAAAATGCAAAGAAACATTGACATTGCATGTCATACGGTCAAACAAAATATGTCATATGGTAAAACACTGAATTTTATAATAAATCAAATTAATAATTTGTTATTCTACATGGTTAATGAATGTAATGGAGGAGAGATAGTATGATATATAAATATATATAACCTTTGACCATTTTTGATGAATTTATAGCAAAAAAATAGAACAAATGTTAAAAGGTGAGACGCCGTAGTCATTAAAAAACTAAATATCTAGTATTTGTTGTGTAAGTGTTTATATTTTGAATTAGTTATAGAATACTAACATATCAACTATTACATTTTTGGTGTTTTTTAACTGTGACATGAATATCAAATTTTATTTATTTAAAAAAATAATAACGTTTCACCGTATGACATTTTCAAGGACTGTATACAATGAAACGCATTAAAATTCCATATATTGTTATTTTTAACAAAGGGCACTTATAAAAACTGAAAATATACATATAGATTTACACAAAAAAATCAATATTGGACTTCTCTTATCATTTTAATTTGTTTACTGTTTTGAAATTCTAAAACGTCACTGACCCAAATGCACCTTTCGGTGGGATTGCTCTGTCAAGTGCTATTTGTTAAGGAAAAGAATGAACTTCTGGTTCAAATAGATTTAAATTATTTTCAATTGCATTATATTAATATTGTAGGCAGAACTAAAGAAGGAAGGAAGGATGTAGCATTGGCCAATGAAGTGCCTAGTCCATTTTGGAGAGGGTCCAAATTACCGGAAAGACACCCAAAATAATTTTGACTTTCCTTTTAAGGCTTCTTGGCCTCAGCAGACATCCGCTGTCTGAGTGCCTTTTTAAGTAATGTTTTTATGTTAAATAAAAAAAAAAATGTTATGCAACAAAAGAAGCCAAACTTCTTTAATGTTAAACGCAAGCAGCTGTGCAAGAGCTTTCCCTTAATGGAGTACATTCAAAATCTGGCAAAATTATGGTTTTACTCAAAAACCTTTTTCTACTAAACATTCTATGCCTCTAAGCTTTCAGTACTACAGTACTCAGTTTCCAATACTTAGTCCTACTGACACATTTCAGTTGTTACCAAACTAAGCATTGAGGTTTAACACCTAGCCCTAAGCATAGTGTTGAGTTATTGTTTCTACAAAGCCATTATATTGATTAGTCCGTTAATACGTATGAAGTTGGAGGATATACACACACAATTAATTGTAATGTTGCAATGTAAGCAACCTGTTGATGGAAGGTGGCCATATTCCACCAGTGCGCAGACAGACGAGCGCTCTGCACAGTGCCTGGTTTGTTTTTTTGGGGGCAGCTGGTGGAAACGTGTCCAGAGGTCCCTGGCTGGGAGAGGCAGGATGCCCAGGCTTTCTGAGAAGCAGCCTGGCTCTCCGCTCTGTATTTTCTGTCCTCCACTTCCTATCCCAGGGGCTTCAGAAACACACTCTCCCCTCAGACTTTTGGCCCTCAGTCCTGCTCCTATTCAGGAAGTCGAAGAGCCTTTGATGTGCTGCCAAAATAGACTTTCTGAGGCCAAAAGTGCTTTTGCC
Organism: Eleginops maclovinus; assembly: GCF_036324505.1. Classification (NCBI taxonomy): domain Eukaryota; kingdom Metazoa; phylum Chordata; class Actinopteri; order Perciformes; family Eleginopidae; genus Eleginops; species Eleginops maclovinus. The sequence goes on from NC_086354.1 coordinate 17,477,535, forward strand.
CATATCCTCATCAAAATCTAATGCATGCAAATGATGGATGATTTCATATTCAGCTTTCCTTCCATTCCTCAGCCTTCATCCATCATGAATTAACACGCCTAGAGCTGCAGATTTTAAATATAGCATTCTATTACCATCTGGCCTTGTCTGCCTTAGGTGTTAAGCAATTCTCATTTCATTCTTTCCCCCTTAAAACACATCCAGGCTTTTCTCATGCCTCTTTAAGTTAACCGTTAGGTACGAGATTATTTTTTCATGAGGCACCAGAGACTGTGGCTGGAAAACAAGCAGTGTAACCCATTATAATGGTCCTGTGGAGTTTAGTGCCACTGGGTCACATACTTCTGGTTAGGAGGTTGATTTTTGTTCGCTGAGGTCATGGTTGGCATATTCCCAGGATTATAAAAGAATGCTTAATTTTCCTTTCTAGTGTGCGGTCAACAAACACTCAGACAACCCTTTAAGTCTCGACTGACAAACCTACTTAAAGTGTAACAAGCATATGTTTTCATCTTGCAGTTTAAACTAAAACCCCTGAGGAAAAATGTCCATAACAGGCTGGATCTGTTTCTCACCCTGTTTCCATTTCTTTAACTTCCTTTTAGCCCATGAGTTGTCAAATCTGCAAACACATCCTATTCCTACTCCTGGTGTGTTTTCAGGTCATACAGGCTGAACGACAGTGCTTTTCTTTATCAGAATAATCACATTTCCGTTGGCCCGGGCAGTATTTGTGTGAAGAAGGCCAGAACATTACATTTATTTCCACTCAGCGACTCTCCAGCAAATGGAAGACTATATCCTGTGGCAAGCGGCCAACAGGGCGTACGTGTAAAACTGTTTAATCTCCACATCTAAATAGTCCACTTGAGTTGTATAGCTCATTGCATGGCACTGCTAGGTAGGATTATCAATGGCTTTTTAAGCACTCTCATTGCAGGAGGATGTCATTGTGTTTGAGAAATAACTTGTGCATTGATTGCATTTATAAAATGTGCTTGAGTTTAATCGCTTGAGGCTTCAATAGCAGGGATTTTTTCAGAGATGCTATAGTGTGTTTGTTGCTCCTATTGCTACTGATTTATACTGAGCTTTCTTTGAAGCTTCTGACCAGGCCTCGTTAATTTCAAACTGGGTAAAAACAGGCTGTTCTAACCGCAGTTGGTAGGAGTTGGATCTGAGGTGAATGAGTGGCCTGGCCAGTGTTATTGTTTCCAGGATTTGTAGAGGCCTGGAAAACATCTTTTGCATGAAAAACACGTCCCAATGCTGCTGTTCATCTACAGTGCCTGGATCAAAGTCCTCACGGTTCAGCTGTGTCCTCCTGATCTGGAAACATGCCCCTTGGCTAACTGATGAATGATTTTCTGAAGATCAGTAACAATTCACTAGAAATTGGCCTGGAAAGAAATGACAGAACGTCACACAGAATGGAAACAGATGGTTACAATAAGAGGTTATTTCTTCATGGGCACACAGCGTAACACTCTTTGCAGAGTTAAATGACAGGTTTGAATTTTTCTGTCAATCTTAATGCCTGTATGAACGTTCAGAGATATTAGCTGCTGAAGTAATTTCTTTAGGATTGACAAGCTGTTGAGTGATCACTGTAAAAAATGGGACAAGATCCACTGTACATTCCTAATAAGTTGTTTGTGGCTTCAGCAGTCAACGTTAATGAAATAACTAATTTAATTTGTCCAAGTCAAGCCGCTGAAGTCTTACCAACAATGTTATTTAAGATGCAGAACAAGAACTGTAGTTTTTGTCCTATTCTCTATTCACATTCACTTTTAGGACTGATCGCTTTAAGGCTTGTATGGAAGGTAAGGACAGGATGAAAGATTACAACATACACAACTGTTTTTGGGTGTGGCTGAATGATAAGACATTTAAAGTATCATGTTTGATTGGTTTGGTTTTAAATAAATCAATATATGAATTTCCCCACAGGGATTAATAAAGGTACATCTTAATATACAGAAGCATGACCATGTTGAATTGTTTTTCTATGACCTGAATTGTTTCAGGGATGAAGTGTCGCACCGTCATGAGGACGCTTTGTCCTCTGGACTATCTGTGCTCTCAGATCTTTATCCTGCAAAGCTATCAGAAGGATGATCTAAGACCCTAAATCACATGAAACCACTTGTCTGACTTTCAGGCAAAGGTCACACCCCTTCATTATATTCAAGTGGACTATATCATGTCCTGTTCATGCCTTTTATCAGAGCGTAATGTTCCCCCTTCCAGTTTATGATTATAGGGGTCATAATATACAGTGCATAATATACAGGCTCTCGGTTACTCGTCTGCTAACTGTGTTTTGTCATGTAAACACTCTACTCGGCCCCTCTCCTACAGCATACACTGTTCACTTAGCTTGTGTTGATTTAAACCCTGGGGGATCCTCAAGGCTGGAGTCATCTTTTGTTAATCTGTCCTCATGATCTGTTGTTTATTAACCAGCCACTTTGCTTAACGTGCCGCTGTCCTTCTCCCCACTTTGGTTGAAATGCTCTTTGAAGAGGAAGGCAATTGGCATCAAGTTTGTGTTATCGTGCAGGGCCGTAGCATTACAACACTTTGTGAATTGTGAAAAGGATTGCAAAGACCTAGATGATCTTCACTATGCTGGTGTAAACAGACATGTTTTTAGACTCTTAATTGGCTTTTCCAACTCTGCTGCAAATGTATTTACTATTAACAGATCTCCTGTAGGGAAAATGTGTCACGATGTTGTTATTTGACCATTAATGTGTTTATTTCCATTGCCATTAAATGTGGCCACTTTGTAAGGTGATTAATGGGTTGGATTATGTTGTTATTGTGGTGCTAAATATACAATCACAATGTAATTTTGGAACAGCTCAGGCATACTTAGCTGTCACATGTGGGTTTGTTTTTACAGTGGCAGCAAATCATATAAAAGTGTTTCTGCAGAATAAGCCTGTTGAGCCATGAAACTACTGTGAAATAAAGGCCTAATGTTACTAAATGTGTTACACAAAGTGCTGGCCGAGCCTTATCCTTTTAGCAGCCCTGACCCTGGAAAAACCTCTGTGATGTACGTAAGATTGAGGAGTGATGATTGACAATACAGGCACACAGTACTGCCGATGGAGGGTCCTTGCTAAACCGTCCAAGACTTGCTTTTGTAAAATAATCACAGAACAGACAGAGGCAGGTAATAATTTAACTACTTTGTTTGACCTTTTGCTCAAAAGCCCTCAGAGATCACACATATTTAGTTTTCCATGTCCTTGTAAAGAACTTCAACAATTATTGAACACTCACCGAAATTTGACCGTAACATTTTAATTCAAAAAGGGCAAAGTGTCAGTTAGGCTTTCACTAGTTGTGTAATATGTGCAATGTACAAGTGCAATATGGTGGACTTTTTCCACTTCCCATTGCTTTACACAAAAAGTACACATTAGTTTGTGTGTGCTGATGCCCTGACTGACCTTTATGTGTAAGAATTTTTTCAATTCTATTCTTGCAATTTTTTGTTATTGCTGTGCTGTGGAAATAATTTGATTAAGTGCTGTTACTTTTAATGAAATTGCTTTGCAATGGACCAAGTGCCCATTTGTCTGTCAAAAAAGATCACAATAAGGTTTTCTCAACATCATTTTTGCAAGTGTTGTTTTTCTAAAAACGTTTTTTTTGCAGAAGAACAATTGGTCCTGTGTTTGCTGTGATGATGTCTCTTTGTGTCCCCTAACTTAAAACCTCCTCTTTGACTGTCTGCTTCCAGGCGAAGACTCATCTCTCAACGCTCTTCACTTGAAACGCTAGAGGACATTGAGGAGAACGCTCCTCTTCGCAGGTAGTTAACTGCACAGAAATACCATTACCTTTTGCATTGCTGCCCTCACTGTAATATATCTCACTCACTGGCACAGTGTCTCTGTGTTTTGAGGAACTGATGTTTTGTGTTTGTTTAACATTTTAGATGCCGAACCCTATCAGGTTCACCCCGACCAAAGAGCTTTAAGAAGATCCACTTCATAAAGAACATGAGGCAACATGATATGCGCAATGGAAGGTATGAAGGCAAACAAGGCTATCCCATAGTCAATACAAGTCCTCAGTGGATAATGGCAGGCTGCCCCAGTCAATGAACTGCAGTTTGGATGTTTCTCACATTACAGCCTCATCGTAGGCAAGCAGGCCAGGTCCATTCACTTCATGTAATTCTGACTCGTAAATGAAATGTAGTCGTTTTTGAGAAACCTGTCAATTCACAAGGTATAATTTTATTTGAAACTTCATCCATTCACTGTAAAAATGGTGAAATCACAAGCTAAGTCACATATCGTTGTGTCAGAGGTTACGTAAGCTTGCATGTAGCACATACATCTCTAAATCTAAATGAAATGGCATAGGGGTGTTAATGGGTTTGCTCATAGTAACCCAAGGAAAGATTGTTGTCTAATCTAGGTCAGAAGACATGGAAAGAGTTTACTGCTCTGGTGAATTTCATAATTGTCACATTATTTGGATTTGAAATCTAATTCGGTTAGCTGACCAGACCTCGGTTCAGGGTGGGTTTTTTTTTGTAGTTTCCAGTATTTTCCACACTTATTTGTTTATTAACTGAAACATGGTATAGAAGGCATGTTTTTCTATATCCAGAGTTGCCAGAATATAGTGTGGGAGTTGCAGATATAAACCAAAATATTTGAGGGGTTTCTGGTGCTGCTGACATCTCACTTGAATACATCTCTGACTGGATACTTTATAAATGTGTCCACTAGTAAAGCACAGTTTAATTAAAAATAGCATATGCTCACTGAAGGTATTTTTTACAAAAATGCATCATTATTACCCCCAACCACTGACTATGTCCCACATTTGCCACTCTGAAGTCTGCAGCTCATTCTCTTGATTCTAATTTTACTGCACACTCGCTCCAACTTTAATCTGTGGATCTTGTCAGATAGATATTGATCAGCTTTTTTTTTACATTTTTGTTTTTTATAGGATAGTCCTAATCAGTGGCAGAAGATCCTTCTATAGTGTTTTTTCTGTCCTGCCATATCGAGATTGTAGCCAAGCAGGGTATGTATCCTACAGCATGCCGAACTTTGTAACCTCCTCCGGCCTGTGCTCCCTCTTTCCCTTTTTTTTCCCATCGCTCTTTTTCTCTGGATGTACTCTCCTCTGAATGGTGCATACATGGCTAAGGGTTGGTTTTGGTGGATGCATTTTTGCCATTAACGTCTGATAAATAAGTGAACAGCGGGCTGAAATGGGCTGCAAAGGCTTAATTTTCTATATATCTAGACTATATTGTTGCCCAGTGCTTAATGCTTTTATTGCTTTTTCCCCATAATGGCTCCGGTGGCTTTAAGCAAATCTTCCCTTTTGTTCAATCAACCCATTTTTGTCTGTTTCAGCGCTGACTTTGCTCTTTAGTGTCACCTTTCACAGGTTTCTGTTCTTTTTATGTTTAGTAACTTTAACTATTCAACTTTTTTCGTGTGTTGTCAGTTGGGCTAATTATGCGTTATGCTGGCATACGCAGTATCTGCTTCCAGCGCTGCTTGATTTCTAATGAACCATTTTTGCCATGTTTTAGAGTTTATATTTATGAGTGCTGACACAGAAAACATTTATGCTTATCTGTAGGTGTTTTATGGCTGGTTCTATGCCTGGCTTGCATGGGGATAGCTCTAGTATGACTATGACCTTGGCTCCTAGACCTCAAGGTCCCATGAAACGGTGTGTTTGGGAGGATGTGAACGTGTCATGGGAGAGATAAACGCCATTGAATATAATGCACAGAAAGAAAAGCTTCACACTGGTGCTTAGTGAACACAGAAAGCTCAATCCATCTAAAGCCAGCCAATCTGTGCCAGGTCAAAGGTTAATTAACCTCCAGGGCTATCCAATATATACATCTGGCTGCTCATTGCTGTTAATTGACACTTAACAGTTAGGCTTTGGCTGCCTCAGTAAAGTGTTGTAACTGCAAAACAACATTTTATGAGACGACTGGGCCCAAAAGTGCTGATTGCATGTAGTTGTTTCCTTTTGTCTCTCTGTCTTCAAGCTTGCTATAACTTCTGCCTCATGGACAAAATTACCACTTTTGCAGTTCAGCAAATGAAGTTACTCCCCCTGACAAAAAAAGCCAGGCTAGCTGTTTTCCCCTATTTCTAGACCTAATGCTGAAATATGCTAACAGATATTAGCATTTATCATTTTTAGGCTATGGCTATGAGATTGGTGAGTATAAATCTTTTAATCTAACTGTCAGTAAGAAAGCAAAATCTCAAACTATTCCATTAAAGGAAAGAAAACGTTAAACCTTTCAGACTGAAAGACTGTTTGATTGGTGGTTGGGTTTATGGGGCTTAACTTTCTCCTGACACCCATAAGGTTCTGGGTTCATAGCCCCGCTACAGTCCACCGTGGCTATTCTGTACGAACTCTGCATGTATCCCCTGTGCTGGTATGGGTTTCCTCATATTCTTCAGTTTATCTGACCCTAAAAAGCATCCATGTTGGGCAATGCTTCTGGCATTGAATTGTAGCAAATTTAGCCTACCTCATAAAAGTAGTGTTATGTGTGAAACTTGGGCAAGACTGCTGTGGAGTATTATTTCAAGCCGACATTAAAATGTTTATTTGAGTGTTGAATCATTCAATAGTAAAGTAGCCAACTAGGGTCAAAACAGTTTTAGTGTTGTTAATATTTATTTGCTTTATTCTAGATTTGGAAACATTTTATAGGGCATTATGAAGAATTTGCATATATTATAACACTCCCAGCATGCAGATATTTGCCGGTGATTCCTATCCATGCATGTTACTAAGCAATGTCGGCTTTTCTTGTAATTTCCTTTCATTTCCCCCTACTTTCGCCAGATTAAAGCACTACAATTGTTTTCTGGATCGCTTCTTAGAAAAGCTCTTCTCCTAGAAAAGCTTTCTGTCTTGTATGTTTCCCCCTTTTTATTTCATCTCCACTCTTCTGTCAGACGTCTGCTGCCTGGGGATCTCTATGTCTATGATGCATCTGTCAACATTGTGTCTTGATGTGCATGTCTGCCAAATAACACTGTTTTCATTTATAACAGATTTGCCCCGCATGTCATCATAACACAGGGGGAGTCATGTGAAGTCCCTCTGTGTCATTTCTTCTGTTTATCTGGGCACACAAGTTTAACCGAAAGCATGACCGAGCTAGGGAGGAGTAGAAAAACAAGAAAGTGTTATCGATATGTCTGCTGTCTGCTCACATTCTGAAATGAAATATAAGAATATTAGGTTAAAAAGGCTTAAGTTAATACAACAGAAACGCAAATTAATATTTGTCCGCACTTGTCTTTTTGTTTTGACGTGAAAGCAAGTCCAAGAGACTTTTTTAGCCCATATAGTTTGAAAACTAAATGTCAATTTTAGTGATCATCAAGTGAAGCTATATCATAGCATGTTAAATCATGTCAGTGACCAATGTCTACTTTAATTGGTATATTTTAAAATGTTTTTTTCACAGTTTTCATTTTGCATGTTCACCCGAGTCTACTCTACATTCTCAGCAGCAGACATTAAATGAAAATAAATATTCAGCTAATATAAAATGTGTGCAGTTGAGGGCTCTCCACTTTATTCTCCAGGAGTTCTCTACTCCAGCAGAGCCTTTGACCTCCTGCAGATTTCTTACAGCGGTACTGCATATTAAGCATTAGTGAAGCAGCAGCTGATTGGCCTGCTATAAACTAACCCTGATACACCAAAGGACAGATTTATACAAACTGGTCCAGTTGATGAGTACAGGTCTATCTGTGAGGTACAGATGTGGAGGTGGGCTAGATCAGGCGTCAGTAAGAAGGTTAAGGAAAGGAGATAAAGAGAGATAAACGAAGCGGTGAGGTTTATTTGTTCAGTGAAAGATCTAAAGGTCTTGTGCTCATTAGGGATGTCAAACTGGAAGGAGGAGGGCGTCAGCGGCACCCGTCAGGAGGCGTCAGTGCCAAGGAGATGGTGATCGGACTGGAGGGAGTGGAGTTAGGAGCTGATGGAAAGGTCAGTTGAAATATGCTTGAACTTACTGTAACTAATTAAGAACAGGCCAATTTACAAAAACCTACTGTGTATAATGTAGTAAGTAAAAATGTTATTCAAAGTGGAACAAGTAGCATGTGTGCTTTAGATTTGATGTACTCGCGTCCAGTGTGTTCGATAAAAACAAAGGTTAACTGAGCAAGCACTGAGAGGTGATGGAGAAGTTAAACTGCTTTTTAGCTCCATTATGGGAAAAAAAACATGATTATTTATAACTAAATGTATACAAAAAATAATGAAATTTAGGCCAGAAGGGTACTAGGCTATGTCACAATATTTGCATTTTAATACTCTTGTCTCCAATATTGCAGTGTGTATTTGATACAAAGAGTACTAAATAAAGGACATCAATACAGTTCTTGGCATATTTGAACTAGGCTTTTTTTCTAAGCAGCATTTGGACATGTCATAGCCTGAATCCCATAGTGTAATTAAACACAATATTAATAAATGCATTCAATTTAGGCAGATCTGTTCCTGTGTATGTACTGATGTGTGATATACTGGTCATCCTTTATGTTATTTCTACCACCTGTGCTTTTCCTGTAAGTAACCTGTAACACTATGGGCTTATCATTTTAAGCCTTTATGAGATTATAACTACTCCTGTGTCTGCAGACTGTGTCCTACACCCAGTTCCTGTATCCCACTAATGCACTGGGTGGTCGAAGAAACACCATTGATTCCACCTCGTCGTTCTCTCAGTCTCGTAACGCCAGCCATAGGAGCCTCAGTTTGGGCCGAGCCAACAGCAACCAGAGCAGCATAGACACAGGTCAGTCCACTGCCAACAAGTACTCATTCATTATGAATGTGGCAGATGACTCGCACTCTGTTGTTTTTTCTCCATTATCCAGTGTATCTTTACTGACATCTGTCTCAACCTTTGTTGTTGTGTTTGTGCCTGTATCAGGGAATGATTTGGGGGAATTTCGTGATTACGATCCCAACCTGCTGGATGACCCGCAGTGGCCTTGTGGGAAACACAAGAGGGTCCTCATCTTCCCCTCATACATGGTGAGAAAACCCTCCTCACTGTGTCTAAAAACACATTACCAGCACCAGGAACAACAAACACAACATCAACGTTTCCTTTTGAGACCAGAATGGAAAGGTTATTTTTGTTCAGGAGAAGATTCCTGAAATAGACCCAGCTCTGTTTTTGTTGAAATGTCCCTGGTTTGTTGTGAGTTTGTCAATGGTTATCTTTGTCATTAAGGACAGTTTATGCTGAGTTTTCCCAGCACTAGCAAGAAAGACATCTGCCTCAACAGTTTCTTTCTTAATAAAGCTCAATTTTATCAGCTGTTTTTGAGAGAGCACTTTTAAGTTTTAATCAGCAAGGTCACTGGGCCAAACTCTCTCCCACCTTCTAGGTCGTGAATAAAAATGCTTTATCCGCTACTATAGTGAGCAGCAGATATTAAGCAGCCACCGGAGCAACAGCGAGTGTAGCGTTTGTATCTGAGCCTTAATCGCTCTTGCTCTTTTCCAGGAAAGAACGGATGTTTTATTGTGGGTGGGAAACAGGGAAAAAAACCTGACTAGACTCCCACCTCATTCTTTCCTCGGCTCTGTTTTTGTTACGGAGACTGGCAGAATACACAACAGGGACTGTCATAGTTGAAATGTTAAGTCAAGGCCAGGCTATGTGTTTTTTTGTTCTCCTCTTCCTCCAGTTACAAAACCCAGCATCTCACAACAATGGCTTTTGTGTTTACTACATGAAGTGAACTATTACATTCTCAGTATTTTTGCAGGTTGAGCAAAGGCTACTTAGAGAACATGACTCTCTAACTGCACTTTAAATCTTCACATAATTATAGTTTTTAGGCTCTGCAAGCAATTAAGGAAATGTGTATGACCTGGAATATTATTAGAAAGCAAGGAAAAACTTAAGTCATTTTAAATGTGGTTACAAACATGTCTGTGGCTTTGTAATATGTATAGTGTAAGAATATCCTAAGGGTGAAAACATGGAATGATTAAATGTCTTTATGTGTTGACATAAGTGTGAAACATGGTCATAGTGGACTATTTCTGTCACACAAAGTCAGTGCTATTTAGCTCTACTTCATTTCTTGCGGCTTCAAACATCGATAGGCATTTGTTCTCCTTCACGGTTCATGACCAGTAGCGTGGTGTTCAGGGTGGAGGCAATTCTTCACACTTCATATGGTGCATACATATTGAGGATCATCTTTATGTTTTTAGCACCGTTGCATACGTGACAAGGAAAAGCAGCAAAGTCTTACATTTTTAAAGCTAGTACCAAATCATGTTTGGCACCTTTTCAGTTTACTTCTAATCTTTTCATCTTTACAACGATGGTCATTTCTTCAGTCTGGAAACTCAGTGACATTGCTACAGCAAAGTTTAGCTGTTAAAGAAATACCTACGGAACAAAGGTCTAATAAATGTAAACAATGCAATACTTTATTTTAAAGGTTATATACTGTATATCTTCAACAAAGGCAAACAAAACATAAATGCAATGCAGTTAAATCTTAATGCAGTAATACTTGCATGTGAAAAATGTCTTGTATGTATGTATGCCAGTCTGTGTGTAGGTGTGAGGGTAAGTGAAAAAAGAAAAAACAGGCCAAATGAAGTGGTTTAGATAATCTGGCTAAAGTGTTGTAGGTCAAACTCCAAATGTGGACTAACTGTTGGTTATAATCCTGCATGGAAAACTATGGCAAGAGTGTTGGTTTGATTTCTCTGAGTAATGTTCCTAGAGCTTAGGAATTAAATGGGTGATTGTTGTTATTACTAAGAGGATTGATGCTCTAGTTGACAGAAATAAGACCCATGTCATAATCAATCAGAATTATCCTGCACATCTAGCAGGCTTCCTGCTGTTTTGCCTCGAGAACATCTCTAATTTACGTTGCAGATAAACACTCAGCCACTCATTTTACTGTCTTAAGGGGATAGTTTGGATGTTATAAACTATCTCTACCAGCGAAACCGGTATTCTTTGAGGTATAAATCACTACTTTGATGGAGTGTGGTGTCTATAAAAAGAGCGCATGAATAATTCTGTGTCTAAAACGGTTTTATCAAAGGTACAGTGTCGCAACATTTTTCTTTTTTTAAGTGGCTAAAATACGTTTGCTGATACGCTCACTGTGGTTCTACCAACCGCTATCTACTCTAGGGAATATACTGTACCACATACAATACGACCCACTACAAAATACCCAAACTAATGTGACTCAGTCTCCTTGTACTTAAAGCATGTTATAACACGCACCAAAACGTGTTTATTGGAAGCCTGATGAAGGCATGGAAAGCTTGGTTAGCAATCAAGCATGTTTTGAGCCCACAGGAAAAGGAAGGCGATCATCTATGTTATTCTTATCCTCTGCAAATACTTTGAAAAGATCCAAACCAGCAATAAGTCAGCCAATCTCAATATCTTTCAACGCTGATTCGCTTTGTGCGTCATTCAGGTCGAAGCACATAAAGCACTGTTATTTGCTTTAACAGCGAGACACTGAAGTAAATTATAATTTGAGACTGTTTTCAGTGGAGGATTGATACATATTTGGTGTGCTAATGAGTGTTTACAGCAGCATGATAATGCATGTAGTACTTATTGTAAATCAACCACAGTGCCCATGTTCATTCTAGTGAAGGATTATGTCACCCAGGGCAACACTGGTTTATTGGTGTGTTTGGACTACAATGGCGCTCTATGTCACAGAAGAAGACGTGATATGTCAGGCTTTGGATTCACACAGTGGGATGTGTGTTAGTGGGATCAGTTCATTGTTGGTTCTGGTCTTTTCATGGGATTTGTGAAGAAAGATATAGAGTAACAGCAGACTTATCTTTTAAGTGACACGGGTATCACCAGCTCTCCGCAAAGCCTCATTGTGAAACTGTGGAATCCAACACTAGTGTGTGAGGATCCAGTCACCCTGCCCAGTGCTGAACGTGTGGTCATTGTGACACCACTGGTTTTTCTTTCCAGACTACGGTCATTGAATACGTCAAACCCTCTGACCTCAAGAAGGACATGAACGAAACCTTCAAGGAGAAATTCCCCCACATAAGGCTTACCCTCAGCAAGATTAGGAGGTAAAACATACAGAAATGCATTGAAAAGTCATATTAAGTGTTTAACTTCACACTGCCTTGTTATTTTTCCTTTGATATCTGCTTATTGATTGGCTTCACTTTTTTTTGTTGATCTCCACCTTTTCTCCCCCCTGCAGCTTGAAAAGGGAGATAAAAAAGTTGGCCCAGGATGAATGTGGTTATGAGGAACCGACAGTGGCCATGGCTTTCGTCTACTTTGAGAAACTGGTGCTTCAAGGCAAACTAAACAAGCAGAATCGTAAACTCTGCGCTGGAGCTTGTGTCCTTCTGGCTGCCAAGATTGGTGGCGATCTCAAGAAACATGAGGTCAAGCACCTGATAGATGTAAGTTTCTTCGCTTACGCCTAAAAGAAAAGTGACTTGATCATTCTCTGATGTTGGTTTGTGTATTTATGGTCCACCAGGTTAGATAGTCACATCAGTCACGCAGTGATGTTTGCGGATTATTCTGATATATCAGGAAATAGATTTTTGAATTTAGGATTTTTTTTCTCTCATGAATAAAGATATAAACTCAATTTTTTACAGGACTAGAAACCATAAGGGATATGTGAAGATTAGTGTAGACTGTCTGGTTTCAACATCAATTGTTTCCAGAACACAACAAACTATTTTATAGGTTAAACATTTTCTTTTTGTTAATAGAACAAGGAGATGGGACACAGTACAGCCATAATGCATAAAAAAAAAGTTGGTCAAAAAGGGGTTTTACAGTCCCACTCAGAAATAAAAGGATTAAGTGCTGACATAACCTTTTAATACCATCAAAGCTGACATTTAAGAGTTTGTTCCAGATTTAAGGTAAACTCTTGTTCTGATGTTGCTAATTGCACGTTTTTCCAAATCCAATAATTGGAGGGCTGCATTTTTTTGTCTAGAGACTTGCTGGGTCTGAAACCTTCATTCTCTTAGTTGCTCTACAGTCATCCTCTCTAAAAAAGATCCCTGTCTTTAATCGAGAATCTAGTCAGAAACATAGCCAAACCAACCAGTGAACCAGACTCCACAGCAAGCCTGCCGCTAAGGGAAAACAACTGAAGGTCAGAAAGAAAGTGTTGTTAGTCAACTCATCTGCACCAGATGTTTGGATATCCTAAAAAAACAACTACAATTCCCTTTATGCTGCCTCCAGTTTAAATCATAGTTTTTCTCAAATCTCAGGGAATCCCTGAGCTGAACTTGAGAAAGTGGGAGTTATTTTGACTCTAGAAATATCCATTCAAAAGACATGAAAGAAGTTCTTTTTTCCCCACAGGCTGAGTGGTACTGTAAAACAGTGTTTCATCTGTACAATCCCTTTTTTTCAAAGAAAGCTTTTATTGTGGCAGATTTGTCAGTGATTTAGAATGGGCAAAACCAACTCAGTATTGTCTCTCAATTTCAACCGTGGTTTGACAACCATCCAAACAGGCAAAATCTACCGTGCCAGGCCTCATGAAATGCTGGTTAAAATAAGTGGGTGTAGTAAAAAAAAGCTATTAGGAATGCAGCTTCATGTATCAATTATTTAACTTTCTTTTCCTGTGGCAGAAACTGGAAGAGAGGTTTAGAGTGAACCGCAGAGAGCTGATCGCCTTCGAGTTCCCAGTCCTGGTGGCGTTAGAGTTCAACCTGCAGCTGCCAGAACAAGAAATCATGCCCCACTACAGACGCCTGCTGCAGACCTCCTAGCATTAGTGACCCATCAGGAGGAAGACCAGCAGGCTCTCCTTCTGATTCTCAGCTTCCCACGGTATCCATCCTCCATCCTCCATCTTCCCACCCTTCCTTTGCCACGTCTGACGGCTCTGACGTTGTGCCGGCTGTCAATCACCTGCAGCCGACAACTCTCCTTCCTCTCAGGAGACCTGAAATCAGCCAAAGGGTCACATTTTCTAAAACGTTCCTCCATTGTTTGACATTCCTCTTCACTACACAGACTTCTGACAGAAATTGTTCAACCGTCTGCAAACAGATTGTTTGCATGTTTTAATGTCTTCATCTTCACTTTGTATATTTGAAAGTTCTCTTGTTGATTAAGGGAGCTTTTTTGTTTGAATCTGATGGGGACATTTTTCACAGTTAAAGCAACGAATGATTGTAACATTTTATCATCTCTTTTCATTAATATGTATGTAAACTCCGGTATGATTCTTTGCCTCCTGACTTGCATACAAACTAAACAAAGGCCTTTTTAAGTGGCTGGTTTTGGCTGGACTTCCTCCTAGTGACTCGTGTTTTTCGCAAGTAATCATCTTAAAGTGCACTTTTTAATGTTGCGAGACATAGAGGGAAGAGGGACAGTTTTAATGAGCTTGGAACTAACCCTGGAAAATAAGCTGTGTTCATCTCACAAGTCATAAATAACCTTTTGGATTGTTTATCTCTCTTATGGTTTACTCACCATTTTCTATCCACTACTATCGGCATGAAAAGTATTGATAGTTTGCATACAGGTACTTGCAGACAAAATGGGACTTCCTATTTTCACTGAAGTATTCCATTTATTTTCTACCATTCCTTGCATTTTATACCATTCCATTCATTTTATACCGAATGCTTGCTATGGACTTAATGAGACAAGACCCACTTTTATCAGTGTCGAGTTTCCTGTGCTCTATGTTAGAGTATATTGCTAGCACATTTACAGTGCTATAACGGGGGCAGGAAGGCAGTTTTGAAGAGGTATTCATGAGTGCAAAAATGCCATTAAACAGTGATCAAGATTTGCAGCAGATTGGCAACACGGTGCTCAATTATTGAGAGAAAATTACCTTTAACTGGACTGAAAACCTGTGCAAGTAATTGTACATCCTGCTGAAGTATACTTCAGGCTGCAAGGACTTTTTATCTGTCCTGATTCCTGATCTCTCTGAGGCGGGTGAAAATCTAAACAATATCCTGACTGGGATCAATGAGGGATCCAACATTTTCATATCACTTGAATAAGATTTTGTTGATTTAGAAGTTAAATTAAACATTAACAATGTAACTAATTACAGTATAGTTCCATTCATTTGGCATGTATCTCAAGTTGATTCTAGCTTCTTTATATTACCTTAAAATAGTTTCAAACACTACCACAGTATTGAAGAAAAGGGTATTTTGTGCTGCTCCAAGTATTTACGAAATGTGAGTTGAAATGATCACAATATCAAACCAAATTGTAATGAGAAAAAGCATGGTGATTTAAGGCGAAAAAATACTGAGCTTATTTCTGTTTGCAAGCCCAAAGATTTCGCTGTAAGATGCACACTAAAGACTCTGTGAGGAAAGACTGGTGGGCAACACTTATTTCCTGTGTATGTTTGTAAATAAATTGCTTTGCTTGTTCAAAAAAAGACTCTGGCATATTTTAGCTTGAATTGCATTTTTTGCTTCATTGCCCCCCTCCCCGGGATAATTCCTTTAACTCCTTATGCTGCCTCAGAGTTAAAGCCTGTGCAAACCCTACTTCAAATCCAGTCTCTCTTTTAACACTTTACAGATTGTAAAGCATGTGTTGCTGCCCTATCTCACGAAGGCCTTTTTCATAAATGTGGTTTGTTGTACCTGTGACCACACCCAACATGTCAGAGGTGTTGGAGTTCACCTGTAAAATTAGCAGTGCGGTGAGGAAAACAAGATTTGGAAGGGTGTTTCATTTACAAAATTAAATGTACATGACAACATGCATTACAGACACGAGAGTTTAAGTTTGGTTAAAAATTAAACACTTCTTTATTAATCACAAACTCAGTCAAACTCCTCGATCAGCTACTGTGTGGGTGTGGTTTTGTGTCTTCCAAGCAGTTGTTGGTAAGCATTGCAACTGTCATCCTATTTTGAATATAATGTTTCTAAACACTGATTGGTGCATACAATTTGTGATGTCATACTTTAGTCACGGCCCGCCCGTTTCTTGGAAAAAAGCTCAGCCAAAATCATAAATATAGAAATCTGTCATGAAGTAACACTTTGCACACAAGCTATTGTTATGAAACCAACACCCATAGGCAGTGCCTGATAGAGAAACAAGATTTTGAGGATGTTTTTTAAATCTTTCTAAAATCAATTGTGCAATGAACGTGTGGGCTGATACGCTTTCCAGTAAGATAATAACCTAAGATAATTGTGCTTATTTGCACAAAGGTGGTTAACATATCGCTAGTCACTGTGGAAACAACCCCCCCCCCCCCCCCCCCCCCCCCGCCCCCAGACTCGCCTGTTCAGGCTAGTTTTGAAGTATTTTGTTGCTTCACTTGGGAGTGTTTCAAAAAATCTGTCAGACTGTAACTCCATCAAGTTTTCTCTAACTGCTGCACTGTGAACTTGAGCCCATTTTACAGAGCATGTCGAAGTCAACTTGCATACATGTCACATTTATCACATTTCGCTAATAAAGCTAGTAATGTTTACTCATTGCTGTAGGCATGTAAGTAGCATTTAATAATTAGTTTAATGTCACTTAAATAATATATAAAAAAAAACATACATCTAGAAATATATGAAGAAGCAGTTCTTTAAGTGACTTTTTGAAACAGGCTTTGCACAATAAGCCCTGTTTCTTTTTCCAACACGTATCTTGCCTTATCATAACTCAGATTTTCTCATTATTTTAATGTGGTGAATGAGGTGTGACTCAGGAAGTTTTGACTCGATTGCACCTCTGGCTCTGATGAAATCCGAGAGGTCAGTTTCTCATCCAGTGGGAACTCTCCTGCTTCACTCTCATCCAATGTAAACAAGGCCGCAGTCACGCCAGTCTCGTGCTGCCATCAAAACAAACAGGCCAGGTCCGTGTTTGGAATCACGGCATACGTTGCCTAATCCTCACTATTGATGACCTAAGTCCCCCCGAACCGCCTCATAAAGGGGTCTATTGACAGCCCTTCCTGAGCCCTGCTCACACACAAGTGACCCTCATTGTGAAAATATGTGTACCATCGTTTGGGGCAAGCTGCCGTTTTTGCCCTTCCCTTTAAATAACAACATTTGGCTGAAACTGCATTTTAGCCCCTTCCTGTCATACTGTGACTCAGGGCTTTTCCAGCATGTAAAGTAGTTTGTAAACAAGAAAGTAGTGAACACAGAGGAATGTGGAATATTAATTACTAAATTAGTGGGGGATGACACTGTTATGTTATCATTCATTTTTGATTCTGTTCTATAGCAATATGACAAGTTGTTCATGTCTTCATTTTATTTACATAAAGTACATACTTTAAACGGGTTAGTCCATCTGGTATAATCTTCCTACTGTTGTGTTTCCACTGGTCCATGGTCAGGAGGGGAAAACAGGTGGACCTGAAAATCTGATCTTCTGTCCGTGTTTAACAAGGCTACCTAATCTCTTTTGTTCCACCCCAAGAGTCTATTTCAGAGACAGCTGAACCCACTGTAACAGAAAACCAGTGACGCAAAGTAGGACATTAAACGCTTCATTCACTAACTTATTTATGGATGTTTAAAAAACATCAACTTTTAAGGTTTAAGTACGTGTGAAGGAGGCCTCAATGTGAGTTCAAGGACAACTTTAGGAGAAAAAACATTGATACGAGTAGATTTGGCCCCTCTACCGTGTGCGTGCGTGTGAGCATGTGTGTATGAATGTATGTATGTGAATGGGATACCTTCTTGAGAAAGTCAAGGAGTATGCTGCTGAATGTTTACTTAATTAACAATTAACTTATATGTCCCAAAACATGAGATGCAATCCTAAAATCTGAGAAAATAATGTGTCACTTTGTGATTCCTCCTGTTACTTTATATAACAGTTAACAGCAGTCAGTTGGGGTGGGATTACACCTGAATAACTACTCTTATTACTAGATCTAAACTAGATATACTAGATATCTTTAGTTTTCCTCACAAGTAACATTCAATTGAAAAAACGTATTACTGTGATTACAACTCCTGAGCTTTAATAGTTATTAGAAAACTGACAGATTATCGGAATTAATCCTTTTATATAAGACAAAAATGTTTATTCCAGGGATTTAAAATCCAGGTTCTCTGTTATTCAGTTGTATTTCTCTAATAATTTAACCAGAGTATTTTCATTCTGAAGATTACTTCATACATAGTGTATACTGGTAATTTGGTGCTGCAAAGCTGGATGCCACAGTAAACTGAGCAACACCCAAGGCATCAAAATACTGGCAAAATATTCCCATCACATATTTGGAAATCTTGCACTACTCCAATAAACAGGGCTATCCATGTGTTTAATTGTTTTTTAGCCAACAGTGTACGGTTAATTCATTCAGTTTCATTTGTCAGCAAAAATTGCAATTTTGATTTGGTTTATTTTGTGCTTTTTGTTCCTGTGTGAAAGATGGGGACGGGTCAGATTCTGGTGAGGGGCGAGCCTTGCATATATTACATAATAGTGCTCTCTCCTGCAGACAGCACAGCAGACCTGCAAAGGAAATTGTTATTTGAATCTCTCAGCCAGATTCAAAGAGCAGTCCCCACTCTCAGAGGGCAGATGATAAATAAGTCATGAGCTGGAGGTTTGTGTGACAACAGGGCGCACAGACAGACACAACAACACATGCTGGGAGGAAGTGCAGCTCGGGGGATTGGCAGCCACTTAAAAATGGGCTGTAAAGTTTGGTGTAAATATCCAAAAGCTGCAGACTTACATTAGATGCTAAAGAACCAGCTCCAGTCAGATGCATTAGTGTAATGGCTCTGCAGACTTGGCTTTTGAATGTCTTGCACCCTGCAGAAATGTAATTCACTGAGGATGTAAAAGCATGGCAGACTGCAGCTCTTTAAAACATAAAAATTGGGTCACTCCCACCACATAGCTGAGAGCATGATGCAGTCACAGCTCAGGAGCTGACTCAGGCGCCACACAGTGGTCAGTGTGGGCAACCCTCACTTTTGGTGCTTTATGCTAAAAAAGCCTCTGCAGCCAACTTTAAAAGAATACCATTAATGTAGATTTTAGAAAACATTTCTCATAACATGTAAAATCAAACGTACAACAATAACAGACTGAGAAAATAATGTGTCACCTTGTGATTCCTCCTGTTCCTTTATATAACAGTTAACAGCAGTCAGTTGGGGTGGGATTACACCTGAATAACTACTCTTCATTGAACTACGACATTCAATTGAAAAAACCTATTGCTGTGATCGCAACTCCTGAGCTTTAATAGTTATTAGAAAACTGACAGATTATTGGAATTAATCCTTTTATATAAGACAAAAATGTTTATTCCAGGGATTTAAAATCCAGGTTCTCTGTTATTCAGTTGTATTTCTCCATAATAATTTAACCAGAGTATTTTCATTCTGAAGATTACTTCATACATAGTGTATACTGGTAATTTGGTGCTGCAAAGCTGGATGCCACAGTAAACTGAGCAACACCCAAGGTATCAAAATACTGGCAAAATATTCCGATCACATATTTTTCATGAGAAAATATAGCTTTACTTTGTTTCTGACATACTAAACCGTTTCTCTTGTGGATTACATTTTACTGAAGTGCTATTTTGAAATTTTGGCACACTGTACTGTATGACATTTCAATGGCTTAATGTACAATCACTTGAATTTATGACAAACTATGATTAGAATTTATTTTCTGATCATACTGCTTACTGCTATTATTAATGAAATAGACAATATTTCTCCGATAACCCAACCTTCCTTACATACTATACTATGACATTTCTCACAACATGTCAAATCAAACAATAACAGAATCCACCACACACTTTTCTGAGAACTATTTATTATGTGTTAAAACTGTTCAAAACTAAAGTATTCTAAACAAGGATTCTTCAATGCACAGCACTGTTAACAAGCACACTTCTTTGTTATTCATGTTACAACTTTCTCAGTGGGTTGCTCATAAATTCAATCTACTTTTTTTCAATTCCAAAAAACACTATCATATAAAACAAAGGGTGGTGAAAAAAAACAAAGAAAAAACAAGGAATGATCCTTTAAAATATCCGCACGTTTTATACACCATGGGTAAAATGTTAAAATCCTCTTCCAAGTGTTTACAACCCTGTTCTCCACGATGAGGTTAATCTCAACGAGCTAAGATCTCAGATGTTGGTTCTGGGGCGTTTATGGTTTTCCCTAAAAACAAAGAGGTCAAAGGTCTGGGGGAAGGGGTACAAGACAGCTTTGCAATAAAATGTTAATAGTTTACAAAATAAAATAATAACGTATATGTTGGAATGAAAAAGTCAGGTCTGTACCATTATCCAGTTATTCTGTATTAAATCATCCCAGATAAAACATGAATACATTTGAATTAGTCCTGTGTAAGATATTTACAGTTAAATGTTTGTTTCTTTAACTCTTAATGCAACAAAGTTTTGTTCAGTAACTTCAAAATGAGTAATTTAAACTTCAATGTAAAACCATTATTCGCCCGGTTGTCAGCTGCATCAACATGAATTAAAACTGATGTCACACAGGGGCTCCTGTAAAAGCACCTAAAAATGGATTCATAAGCTAGCCATGCAAACACTTTAAAAAGGAAACTTAAGAAACATAAACTAGCTTTAAAATGAAATGGTGCTCCGGATCATGTAAATACCTTCCAATGTGGAAATAAAAGTACAGGCAGGATGCAGTTTGGAGAGCAACACGTAACAAGGGCGCAGTGTGCGCATGTACTTGGACTGATTTGTTTTGGCCCTGTATACCGGGACACTGACTTTAAAATGAAACAACTACTTTGAGGTTTTAATTTTGATGGTCTAAGCGATCACATCCATGTTGAGCTTGTAGCCATTTTAAATCCCCCCAAAGGTCAGAGGGGCTGCAATTCCTTCCCTGCTCTCCCAAAACGCCTTTCAACTAAAAGTCATCTCTTTCAAATTTCATTTTAAATCCAGTGTACTGGCGCACATGAGTTATTGCTAGATGAAAATTCAATGAAAATCTGGCCTGCTTTATCCTACAGTATGTAGACACAGAATATATTGTAAATGCAAGTTATTATAACGGTTGTTGTATAACTATTGTTATTTATTAGCTCCATTGTTTGCCTTCTTCGATTCAGTGAATGATTCATTAAATAGTTTATAAAAAAGTCCCGATAATTAAACATTTCAAAATCATATCCTAAAACACAAGTTTCTGGTTAAAAATATGAAAAAAACCTGTCCCTTTAGAGCTTATTTCCAAATCAAGCTCATAGCATATGGAGCGGACTGAGGGTATTCAAAATGGGGGCAGGGTCTCCTACATCCTCGTTGTCGAAGTGGCGTTTTCTTTGTGCAGTGGTATGTCGATCATGCTTTAAAAGCTGAAGCCGGGCTTGTCCTGTAGTGTGAGGAGAGGGAATGGTGGGGTCCAAAGTCTACTGAGGAAAATCAATATGTTTGGATGAGGCCTGTGGCATTCCTATCCCCAAGAATATTCCTGAGTTCAGTCCGTGCATAGTAGTGGCAACGAGGATGAGTGTGTCAGTTATCTCAGAAACGCCTAGTGCTCACACCCACACAGTCAAACAGTTCATTGTTCATTGTCCCAAACTGCCTGTTAGTAGTTGAGGAGGCGCTCCCTTTCTGTTCCAGCGTAGCGGCTGTTAGCAGCTAACACCTTTGCTTTGTTCACTGAAGGACCTGTGGAAATAAATCACAACATTTAACAATTAATTTAAATGTAATCTGTGTTTAAATCTTACGACTTGCTTCATCTTTCCTTGATTTAAACGTGTGAGTTACTCACCGATATAACTTAGCAGTACAGGGAGGAAGATGAGGCCGTGCGCCGCCCCCAGCAACACAATGGCCAAGTACATCCTGAAGTAGAAGACCTGGAAGATCTGTGACTTGGAAAGAGCCAAGATCAGGATTCCT
This sequence comes from Eleginops maclovinus, assembly GCF_036324505.1. NCBI lineage: Eukaryota > Metazoa > Chordata > Actinopteri > Perciformes > Eleginopidae > Eleginops > Eleginops maclovinus. Next base: position 17,499,521 of record NC_086354.1, read on the forward strand.
CCAAACTTTGTTAATGTGATCCCACTGAACACCTGCAAAAAGGAGAAACATGTCATTAAATGTCCCAAATATTTACAGCTGATTTTATGTAGATAAAAATATATACATTTAAAAGACTTACAGAGCTGCCCATGTGAGCCAGCGCCTCCTCAGCCCGCTCCACTCTGTTCTTCTTCACACTGATGGAAAACGCTCGCACAATATGACTGCAGAACTCCACCGAGATACCGCAACACTGCAACACAGGACAGGAAACAACTCATCAATGAGAACTACAATTGCTAGATTTCTTTTTTATCATGCCAACAAATGAATATTCTACAACGTATATGTTAACAGTAAGAGAAAAAAGTCTTCGGATGTTATGACAGCACAACATGCGCAGTGATATCTAGGGACACAGGGCCTAAGCTAGAACAAGGTCCCTCAGGGTGAACACGAGGGGTCAGACGAGCAGACAGATCGTCAACAGTTTAAAGGAACAGTGTGTGAGGCACACCCTTCAAAATACAGCCATGCACCAGCTGTCACTCTAACATTGATTAGCTAGTCTTTTAACACACAGATATGCCACGGCCAAGCTAGGTGGTGTGTGGTTTTTATATCAGTCATGATTGTGAAAAAGCGTTTGCTTTCAATAATGGTTATTGTTATTATTTAATATACATATTAAAATGGATTAATCTGGCCTTTACAGATTACAAATTTGGGAGTAAAATTCATTTTTTTTATTACAACTGAATTATTCCCACGTCCATAAACAACTATAATAAAGAAGTTAGTGTAATTATACTAACTTTAACACACAATAGTGGTCAATAATGGTAAAATTCACCTTTTTTCCCTTTCAGATAATTGGTTTTGGTAGCTTGCTAAGATGTTTAAGTGAGGCTCCGATGTTCCCAGACTAAAGCTAATTATTTATCATACCTGACAGAAATAAGGGCCAAATCTACAAAATCTAACAATAGAAATCGTATATTGTCTATTTCAATCGTAAAACGTTGTACTTCCCTGCTTCATTTATAACTTATGTTGTTTGGGACTGTCTTTGGGTATTATTCAGGTATTGTATAAGTGTTTCCTGTGGCTTCTCACCATGACCAGGTTCACCAGAGATATGGCGTTGAGGCTGATGTCCCACAGCCACATGACCCCGAACATGTTGACCAGGATCATGGCGATGGTGATGCAGACGATCACAGCCGACCACAGCTCGAAGCCCAACAGCACCGTGCTCACCACGAATATGGACGCCAGCGACACGCTCAAGTTCAGAGCGGTGTCATACGCGATGGTGAGGTACTGCTCGTAAAACACGTAGAAGACACTGCAAAACAGAAATAAAAAGGATATAGCAAGTCTGTAATAGTCATGTTCAATAAATCTATTTTCCTTGCATTCATTGCAAAAAAATACTTTAAGGTCAACACATTCCAAAAACTAGTTGGACAATAATCTCTTCTCTAGGTATATTGGCTCAACCTCCATATCTGAAGTAAGATAAATTGAAGATTCAAGGTAAACCTCGAGCTATATGACCATTTATCATGTTTTCCTTGCTGTTTGCTTATCTATTACCTACTTACCCCCCACTCCAGTACCCTTGAACATTGACTTCAAAACAAGCAAACCTGCAGCAAGTATTTCACCTTAGAAAAAATTAAACTGAAAACCCTAAAGCGGAGGCTCAAACTGAAAAGATCTATTAAGGTCAGACATTTTATTATATATATATTACATTAAAATAATTATATAATGAATACTATTATCTAACAGCAAAAGTAAGAGCACTACATGTAGTACAAGAAGATTTACCTGTAGGCAAACACTTTGTGGTCTATGGCTTGACTGATGTTGGCAGCTAGTATTCGGGCCATCTTTAAAGCCTCTATGTAATCTGGGGATTCCTTCAGGATGGTGTGGTACGTCATGAAGTAATTGGCCCCGACCCCCGTGTGGTCGGGATACAGGTCCACTGCTGAGGCGTAGGCTGCGTGGCCTCTGAAGGAGCATTAACACATTTTGAGAGAGATAAAAGAGCAGGAAATTAGCAACCACACCGAAACTGTTATACAGCGTAGAAACCAAAGTTCAACTGACATGTCATGTGTTTTCAATAAATAAAGCAATTCCAAGAAATGAATCCAGCAGAGCTATGAAATTACCCTTTTCCACACTTGATGTTTGGATTGTCCGACAGAAACATGGGCAGAAACCGCATGAAGTCTTCTCCTTCCGGCCTCTGCTTTCCTTCGGGAGTCATGGGCCGGCAGTGAACACAGGAGGGATTTACCACTGGAAAACCAAAGCAGGAATTCATTTATACGCCTAACCAATTAGAATGTACAAAATGTACAAATGTGTTCCGAGACAAAGGCATGAACTGTAAACAAAGTAATACAATACAGTTGCATGATCTGGTCTGCCACAAAAATGAAAAAGAACGACCTCTTTGAACACCGAGTCTAAAAATCAGCAGTACATGATGTATGGGTTATTATGGATGTCGGATTGAATGCTGAAACATCATAGCTGTTGTTACTAATTTACTGCATTTCATCTATATCCATATTTCATGCCAACATGTGTTAAGATCTACTAAATGCATTATCCTTTAAAAATACTTTTATTCACTGCATGTTATGGATGAATCCATTTTTTACTTGGATCAAAACGCTGCACGTGACGCTGCTCGTGACACATCATCAAACAATTGTTAAGTATGATGGCATTGGATAAAAATGTACCAGAGGCATTGCAGAAATCCCCGCTGCTGTTGAAGAATCGACAGCAGGTGGACTGCGGCTTCACCCAGTCGAAGTAGTCATCAAGCCAAGAGGACGGTGTGAAGGCAATGGTTGTGCTAGAAGTCAAAAGGAAAAGTAAAACTGAAATGAGCTTATAATCACACATCAGACTGTAGTCCTTTTATGACCTTCACCTCATCTGAACTCAGAGGTTTTTATGTTCTGGTGCCATGAAGACATTTACAATCAATGTATAATGATGTTTGTTTGAAACAGGTTCTCTAACATTTCCTTGAACTCATTTTATCTTAAATATCAATTGCGTTTGTATCCTGTGATGTATTAGCTCGGACTTACTAGTTGCTGATGAGAGAGGCGGAGTAGACCTGCTGGACGAGAGAGTTGTTGCTGCAGCCGACTCCCCCACACACTGCATCCTGCCCCTCTCGACTGCTGTAGTTGAGACCGTCCTCGACCACAAAGTACACCGGGGCTCCCGTGTGCAGGTACATGCTCAGGTTCTTGAAGTAGTCCAGCACGTACGAGTCCTGTAGGCCGAGACAGATCGTCAGAATACACCTCAGCAAGTACAGGATTGCAAACCCAGGCTTTTATTCATCTCACCATTCTATATAGCATGTACACGGGAGCAATCACTGAACACAGTTATGATTGAAAAAAGAAAAAACTCTTACATCAGGCATAGAGAGCTTCTGGTCCAGTCCTAGCTCTACTTTGTTCACCACAGCAATACTGAAGGAGAGCATCCCCACAAAAACTGCCACCTAAAGAAGGAGAGAAGGAAGCCATTATCAGCATCATCAAATAGATAATGACTCTAAATACCCAAAACATGTTACAATACTACTGGCCTGAGTGCCACTGCGGTACTTACTATGATCGGCCGCACCCACTCTTTGAGGATGAATGGGGCAAAGATTTTCTTGAAGAAACGGAAGAGGATGCTGTCCGTCTTTGTCTCCTGCCCCTCCGGCAGCTTCACGCAGCAAAAGATGTCGAGTCGGTTCGCCTTTACACAGACAGCGCAGCATTTAATAAGTGCCACTAACTTTCTAACCAATCCAAACCTTTAACTGTGTGCAGAATCAGTTTGAGTGTGTCACTGATTAATGACAATGCCACAAATATGAGGAGTCATCATATAAGTCAGCTAGTGCAGATAGTGGTATGATGGAAGAAGTACATAGATATTTTACTTAAGTAAAAGTAGTAATATTTAATTGTAAAAAATATGACCATAAAAGTTTACATTTATTGTCATCAAAATATATGTAAAGAACCAAAAGTGAAAGTACCCAAGTCTATTTTTTGAAATATATCTATGAAACTACTGGATTCCTGTAAAGCTTGTAAAGATTGAGCTAATTTGAAGGACTTTGTAGACTACTGCTGGTTATCTTAACCTAAGATGATATTTAATTACCTGTGAATATATGTCACGCATATTTAACGATAGAGTTATTTTTTGTATTTCTTTAGCTAATAATCTGCATCTATAAAATAACTAATGGCTACAATTATCAAATAACTGTAGTGGAGTAAAAAGTTCAATATTGGCTACTAAAATGCAGTGACGTTGAAGTATAAAGTAGCATAAAATTTAAAAAAATCAGATAAAGTACCTCAAAATGATACTTCAGTGAATGTACTATTACTTTCCACCACTGATAAAAAAATGTCCTATATTTGTGCATTAAATAAGGGCTTTTTAATCTGCAGGAAAGCCCTCTCTGGTAAACTTCCTGTTCGGCCATGTGTGACTCCCCCCACTATAACCACTTGTGTCACAACCACTTCCTCCAGACTCACCTCCTGTCTCCTGGCGTCCAGGCCCAGCAAGCTGACAAAGCAGCTGATCTGCAACAGGAAATCAATAAAAACCGCCAAGCCAGCAAACATGGAGAAAGTCCTCACAGCGGGCATGTTGGACAGGGCGCCTAGAGTAGGAAAGAGTCAACAGTTTAATCAGCTTGTGACTCACAAAGGAACTAGGAAGCATATGACACCAACTGCATCAATCCCCTCCACCGAAACTTCCTTCTTTCAATTTCACATTATCATTTAGAACATTTTTTATTTACATTGTCTGTGAACATAAAGAGTGTATTAAAAAGTCTGTTTTACCCAAGAAAAACGCCACTGTCTCCGAGAAGGAGGAGAGGAACATGCTAGGGGCTACGTCTCCAAGGATGCGACCAATCTGCTGGTGAAGTTCCTCATGAGGCATCCGCTCATCCCTCTGTTTCAAAATACAAATGGAAATAACTTTTAGCAGGTTCAACAGGTTCTATTTGCAAGATAAGGTCATGTTTTTTTAAGGGGAGACTTGGGGGGGGTGGATGGGTTTTGTGTCACTGGGTTCATTTTAGTAACATTTTACTGGGAAGTGGTTACCTGATATGTCTGTACTATAATAAAGATGTTGTCTACTCCAACAGCCAGCACCAGGAAAGGAATGACCTCGATCACAATGAGGGTGAGGGGGATGCCAAAATAGCTGAAGATCCCCAGTGAGGAGGACACAGAGCTGAGCACAATCAGGATCCCGGCGATACCCAGAGAAATCTTAGAGTCCACCTGAGCAGGGAAAAAGATGGAGGATTAGGTTTCGTTCTTCTGTCTGGCTGCTCCCTTTCACGCTAGAGTAGCAGGAAGTCGTCCAGCGTGTTTGACTAGTTCTGTCAAAGCAAAGTTGTTGCGTCGCAAACAGGCAAGAGGAGTTCCACAGCATCACTATTTCATGTAACGTAAGAGCTGAAAAAAAAAAGCATGACATATTGTGATGATTGTAATCGTTGTATATTTGGGTACTTACCATCACTCTCCGAATGCTGTGGATGTGACCCAGAGCCAGAGATATGTAGATGAACATAATGGCATAGCTGACTACTATGGTGCTGATGTCACTGTTGCTCTCTCTGTTGATCTCGTCTTCAATACTCCTCTCCGCACTGAAGGCGATGGTGAGGTTGGCATTTGTATAGTTCTTCATGAGATTGATGAACCTGAAATGCACATGAAATAATTAGTAAAGGCATTGCAAGGAACAACAAATTAGTTTTTTACTGAGTTTTATGAATAGTCGTCTCACTCTTTCTCCCATGCCAGAGCCTTGCCCAGCCTCACTGAGTCATTCAGGTAGTTGTTGAGGGGGAAGGTGATCACTAGAGCTGTGGCGTTGTTATAGTTGGTTTCTGTAATGCAGGAAAAAAGACATTCATTGTAAAGTCACTTAAAAATCCTCAGTTGTAAACTGAATTTGTAAATGTATTGAATTGGCAGTTACAGCTAAGCATTCCTTTTGGTAGGAAGACAACAGTAACCCAGATAAAATTCCCTAGATAACCAGGTTACTTCTAAGATAAATGGTTGTGGTTTATTAATCATGATAGTTAGAGGAAGTAGAAATGATCATTTTTCTTGATTATATTTATACTACTTTTGAACAAATCTTGCATGTAACCGGTCTGCTGCAGAAATTCCTTATATTGTATTAACCGTGTAGGGCTTATTATATATACTAAGGTAACAGTGATAAAATATAAGCTCCAATGAATGGCTAACTGCATCAACATTGCACCATTTGCAAAGAGGACAATAGCAAGTGTTACGGATACAATTTTGGATAAACACTGCCACAGATAGCAGGTTAATACCCAGAAAGATAGTGACACAGAGCAAAGCTAACATTCTACTGAGAAGCTGCAAAAATGTTTGCTATCGAAAAGTGTAAATCCAGCTCACCATCATATCCCCCAAGGGCCAGCCAAGGGAAGATGGGGCCACCGTATGTGCCTAAACACGGGTCGTGGAGGAGAGTGGTGTCATTGAGGGATGCTGGTGCACTGTGGAGGAAAAGAGGAACAGAGTTAATGGACTGGAAACTGTGCCGTTACCTGATCTTATTTTAGTGCATTTAAGAGCAACAGATAAGGAACAGCAGTGTGACAAATTATGAGGAAGTCTGATTGGTCTATTTAAAGAAACACACACACAACAGTTCTTAGAAAATGCAGATGCAAGTGTCTGGAAAATTGGTTTGTGAGATGCAGGTGTTCAGCTTCAACACAAGAGGTTTAAAATAACCTTTCTACAAAATCAATGTTTCAGTAACAGATTCCTGCTGGAATTAATGACACATTTAAAACCGTATAAATCCCAGCTTATCTGGAAATATGTGAAAATTAAAAAGTGAACCGCCCCCAAAAAAAATCACCTGACACAGTAGAGGAAGTGGCTGTGGTAGTCGGCATAGATATAGAAGTCGTCTCTCTTGATGTGGTCCAGCACAGCATGGCTGTTCTGGAAATAGTTGAGGAGACTCAAGATGGTGCAGTTGTTATTGTACGGAGCCAGCGGAGCCAAGCAGATGTCCTTTAAAGTGACATTTTCACCCTCGTATGTGGTCACAATGTCTTCTATCTCGAGTTGCAGATCCAGCACCTGAAGACAAAAAAAGAGAATAGATGAACCGCAGTTTCAGAAGTGCAGCTGCTCTTCATTCAAAGTAGCAATGCTTCTTTATACAAACACGCAACGGCTTTAATAACCATATATTGCTTATTATAAAAATGATCCCTCGCACAAACCAACCTGGTGCAGGATGTCTTTTCTCAGGATGGCTCCAAATGGGACATCAGAGCCTCCATAGTATGGAGAGTAGATAAAAGTGTCATTGATTGGAGTGGTTATGATGAGCTGCACAGTTCTGAAAAAGGGTCCGAAGTGGCTGTCGAAGTAGTCCTTCTCTTGACGGGCCTGGCTACTCGGAGCCGACCACAGCTCAACAGGGTCTGTGGTGATGTGCATGTAGATCAGGCCGCCAGAGCAGGCTACCACCAGTATCAGGGTGCCCAGTATGACCACAGAGGGGTACCGCACGCAGAAGGAGCCCCAGGAGGTGAAGAGGATCCGCAGTGAGTTCTCGAAGCGTTCGCCCAAGGTTTCACAGCATGATGCATTCACTAAGAGGAGAGACAGAAAAATGTCTTATTTGAAGAGGTTCGATTTGACTTTTTAGGGTTTTCCCTTTCCTGCAGTGAGTTTTTTTAGTGTATGCAAATGTTTAAAAAAAGTTAAAATCCTTCCCTCTAGAGGAAGTTACTCTCACACCCCCCCCCGTCTGAAACGCCTCCATTGGACTCCTTTGAGTACTTCTGTTACATAGTGACAACATCACTGTGAAACACTTGCCATTCTATTGGCTAGTGCACCAACATATTGTACGTGAAAGGGCGGGACATCTCTAGCTCTGGTTTCAGACAGAGGGTGAAAAGAGGTGCTTCAGCACAGGCAGCATGAGAAAAATAAAGACCTCTTTGAACATTAAAGCATGTAAACGTGTCACAGTAGAGGCACAAAATACAAATATGAACCTGAAAATGAGCATAATAGGCCCCTTTCACAATACGTGCATTACACCTAAAGAAGAATAAAATAATGGGAATAAAAAGTGGCACAACAAGCAGAATGAATACAAAACTGTTCACTTGTTTAAAGCCGTACAATACCTTGTTCAGGTTTGTCTCCGTTGACAGACAAAGGGTTATTGCTGTCCAATATGGGGCCATACTCAGAAAGGACAGTCCTTTTCCTGCATGCACACAGAAAAACACAAGCCAAACTTGTAAAGCAAGCATAAATACCAAGATGATCTTTTCACGGTGGACAAGGGCTTGCCGGTATACAGACGAATCTGAAAGCAAAAACAAAACCATGTCCTTTACCTGTAACACCAAGCTGCTATTACAGCTCCAATAAAGATAAGCAGGAAGGCCATGTATGAAATCCACATGATGACGGTCATAGCGTCTATACCAAGGATCAGCCAGGGAGGGGGGAGTGGGGGAGGAACAGGTTTGGGCCCGCAAGCTTTCGTGCAGTCCTGACAGGAGCAGGGGCCCGATCCGTCGTCCAGGCCCTCCGTGCAGGCATATGTCTTGTTGTTCATGGGAGTATGACCAGACACAGGGGCATCTAGAGCAAAAAAACAGCATGGTAAAGCAACTGTTCAAAAAGCAACAGGTAAACATCTATTTAACACACATTAACGACTTACCTGTGAATGTTGGGATGATAGGGAAAGGAGTCTGTCCATTGTTGATATCAAACATATACTGGATCCAGTTGGTAGCATTGCAGTCCTTTGCATCCTTCCCGCACAGCAGTGATAAGGCCTTCACGTTGCTGGAGGGTGCCTGGACGTCCCTACAGGCATTGTACATGGCTGAAAAAGTCCAATTTGATCATTTTAGGGAGAGGCTCAAGATTTTCAAAAGGTCAAATTGCCCATTCCCTATTTTATTTGACCACGTATAACAGTTAGTCACCTACAGAATTACACTACCAAGAGCATGACTGTATGTTGAAATAGGAAAATGAGCATATGTGACATGCCATGGAAATAAGGAAGGTGAAGCTGCTTTTCATATCTACATTATCATTTGGCTGTTAACTCACAATTAGCAAATGTCTGTCCAACGTAGTACTGCACTTCCACCACGTTGTCTTCGTTGATCTTGGTGGCGTTCATGAACTGACTCTGGTGAGGGCTGCATGTCAGCTCACAGAAGAGGGTCATCAGGTTGAAGAAACAGGCAGGACAACTGCACGAAGACAAAGTGAGCGTGAGAGGAAGGCGGAAAACCAATAAAGAAAAAGGAGTTGATTCAGGACATTCAGAATAATAAAAAAGTTTAAGAATGTAAAAGGTCAAAAACAACGCAGTAACTAAACCTTACAAAGATAAGAAAATATGCCAACCTAGTCAGATCATAGCCATTTGGCCTGTGAGCCAGTCCGTCTCAAGTCCATTATTTTAAACATGGAAAGCAATGAATGCTCGAAGAATGACATTTAAGCTGCACATACTGTCAAAAGAGCAGATGCTCCTACTCTTTTTTTTCCAGGAAGAGAAAGATACTTCCCTTCCAAGAATGTCATGTGCATCATTAGTTAATGTTATAAGCGCAGTGCATACCGAGACAGGAACTGAAGGGGCAGTTGGAGACTTCCTTTGAGAGTGTTCAGCTGATTACCATCACAGCAGAGGATTCGATCTCCGTAGTCATATCCAGGACAAAGCTCCTGTACGTAAATGCAAAGAGGAAGAGGTCACTTTGATGCACTTTTGCATAGTTTTTCCACAGTGCAATATAAGCATGTTTGTAAGTCACACGTATCATGTCACTGTATTTACCGTAAGAAGTTCATAATGCTCATTCCCTAGTGGTTTGGGAGGACCAGTGTAGTTGCAGTTGTATTTTTTTCCGGGCACCTTTTCGGACTCCCCACACTCCCCATACCACACACAGTGCTGGGCATCAACCTGACAGAAAGACAACAAAAGAAACAGTGATGATTTGTGAGGTGTTAGAGCAATGATTTAAATATTCACATCCATTAAATATCCTTCTTTTTATGTCAGAGTCTGTTAAATATTATGTTGTTCATACTGATAGCAGCCTTCTTCTATTTTTATCTAGTGAGGACAAGTACAAGGTTTTGCCAACAAAAAACAGAGAGTCCAAACAGACCAATAGTTCCTCTAAGATGTCACAACTGACCACGTGACAGGGTTTTGGCAGCTAAAAAGAACTTCACAACTCTGATATCATGTTAAAGCTCTACCTATTTAGCTTGAATGTTTATGCACTGCCTGGCCAAAAAAAGGTCACACACTGTAATATTCCGTTGGACCGCCTTTAGCTTTGACTACGGCACGCATTCGCTGTGGCATCGTTTCCACAAGCTTCTGCAATGTCTCAACATTTATTTCTGTCTTGCATTCATTTATCGCCAAGATCTTGAATTGATGACGGGAGATTCGGACCATTGTGCAAAGTCTTCTCCAGCACATCCCAAAGATTCTCAAGGTCCTGATTCTGTTGTGGCCAATCCATGTGTGAAAATGATGTCTCATGCTCCCTGAACCACTCTTTCACAATTTGAGCCCGATGGATCCTGGCATTGTCATCTTGGAACATGCCCGTGCCATCAAGGAAGAAAAAATCCATTGATGGAATAACCTGGTCATTCAGTATATAGTATATAGTATTCAGTCAGCTGACCTCATTCTTTGGGGACATAATGTTGCTGACCCTACACCAGACCAACTGCAGCAACCCCAGATCATAGCACTGCCCCCACAGGCTTGTACAGTAGGCACTAGGCATGTTGGGTGCATCACTTCAGCTGCCTCTCTTCTTACCTAATAACTTGTTGCCAGCTGAAACATAATCACCCATGCAGTAATTATCCAATGGCAGGCTCTTACCTATTTGCTTAGTTAAGTCCAGGTGGTGACCTTTTTTTAGAACAGGCAGTGTATATGCCAAGGGCAAACCTCTAGGCATGTCTCATTTCCTGTGCTTCTAATATCTCGTGCTTTGAATTTCTGAAAATAATAATTTCACTTCTGCAAAACTGTATCAAACGGAGATAGAGTCAGTTTAGTCAGATCGTGTGATCATGAAGTGCTCCAATAATGTCAAGTAAGGCCAGAGAAAGGAGAACTTTAGTCCGATTTCTACAACAACAAAACAGTCACTGTTGTTATGGCTACAACAAAGTTCAATATGAGCAATTAAAACATTTGCTTTGAATGTATGTTAGAAAAAAATACAACACCATAGTATTATAAGTAAATGTGTAAAACAATGTATAGCTTTTGCAGTCAAAGTTGTCCATTGCTGTCTGTTATTCAACATGAGAGCTTCTCACGTGTTCTTTGTTGGGAGGGGAAGTTAATTCACTTACTCTACAAACTTTTTTATGAGTAAGCAGTGTTACTGTCCTACTGCGTCTTGTGAGACTGTGTTCAAGGGCAGCATTCGTGTCTCATTATTGCTTCGGTTAGTGTTTTATAAAGCTGCAGACTAAGCCAGTACAATAATTTAATTTTGTCCAAAGTCAACTTGCTAAGGACTAATTGTAAGACGTGTGGATTGATTCAGCAAGGATCGGAACCTGCAATGTTTGTTTAAAGTGGTTTATACATAACAGAGACATTATGTACCATCCCTTACCAAATAAAAGGAACTGGCACACACAGCCTTTTAAAAAATCCTCTTTTTTCAATATTATTAATCAATATTTCTACTTGTACCACATCCTACTTCTTTTACCAGGAGGAAGCAGATATATTTTCTTGAAACGGTTATGATTAAATCAGTTTCTGATGTATTGGTTTAGCACAGTTTCAAGTGGAGTGAAGTGAAGTTCACTGACTAAATTACCTCATGAATAGGAATGCGAACAATGCAAAGGAGACCCTAAAGATGACGAGTGAGTGAATGAGTGAGTGAGTATCTACATCTGATTAAATCAAAGCAGATGAATCAGAGGTTTCTGTCTGGTTTGTTTTGAAATCACATTTTCCACAGTAATACACTAAATCTATTGGATAATTAATTGATGGTGTTTGTGGATAAAATAGTACTCTTCATTAAACTACAGCAGGGCATAAGGAACAGTGGATCTTGTTTACTACACCTTAATATGAACATTTTCTATCAAATGTTTGCTGTCTTTCCTATTGTAATGTCCATGTTCTTACCTACTTATTTAGCCTTTTATTTATTCTTACTCTCTTAATATTACCCTTGAACAGTGCTGTTAAACACTCAAGTGTCTTGTGTTTTGTCAGTATGACTGCATTATCTGAACTCCTGTTTACTTCATATACAACACAGATATAACATTTCCAAACTGTGATATTTAAATGAATTTAGCTAGCTGCACTTAGCATTCAAGCCACCCAAGGTCTGCATCCTGAATGGCTTGTTTTGTGAGATATTAACATTTATATTCTTGGATAATAATAACATTAACCGTCATAAACACGTTAACCTAAGCTTCGTTTTAATATCTAGTTAACATAGGGTGGTGTTTTCAATCTGTGAAGGCGTGATGATGGGCAGCAAACTTATTTCGACACCGGCTCGGAGTCAAAGATACAACCTGTACCCGTCTGTGAGAAATGTCAACGCTAACATGTTATGTGATCAATTATTCGTGCAGTGCAGTTTGCTTCAAGCATTGATGGTAGCCATTATGTTTTAGCTACTGTTAAGCCTATTAGTAGCAAACTCTATTTTTGCGCTGGGATTAAAAACAAGGAGTAAAACATTAAATAGCGAGTTTCGTTAGCCGCCGCAGATACACAACAGTGTAGCAACAGCAGACCGAGCTGAGTCATGTTTTTAGTCACAAGAAGACGGGCGTTAGGTTACACTTACCCATCGAAAATGTACCTCTGACAAGAGAATAATGAAGAAAAGTAAAGATAAAAGGCTTCTCCCTGGTAGGACTCCCATCCCTCTTACTGAGACGACCGAAACGATATGACTGTCCGCTTGAAGTTTCGCATTTGTTGTTGATGTTTCTTCTACATCGGATTATTTGTTCGGGGCGGAGACAAACTGTTGCCTCAGTGCTGCCACCAGGCGATGGTAAGTACGCACTACATCTGTTAATTGTATGACATTCCCTATTTATTTATTTTATGTATTTTATTTGTTTTATTTTATTGAAATTAATTTTATTCTATTTTATTTGGGTGCCGTATATACAAAGTACCTGCATGTTTGAACATTGTGCAGGAGACATCACAAGCCAAAAATGATGTACATGGTTTATGAAGAAAGCAAATTGGATATCTAAAGTATTTCAAATCAGAAAAAATGATAATAAGTAATAAAAAGATTATTAAAGTGTACAATTTACCTTGAAGTTGTTGAGATGCATTACAGTGAAATCCATACCATACTTTGTCAGTAAACGAACAGTTGTTTAAGATAATGTTTACATGCAAACTTCATTGTATTGAAAGTATAACAATGAAAAAAAAATGGAGATGAGTCCATTAGATATCATTATCCTGAAGTAATATTTCCTTTGCCTTAAAGGCATGCACGATAGGCATTTCCTCAATTAAATAAGGCATTTTATTTCACTGGATGAAAGAACATTACAGAGCACTTCCATGTTAAAATAAATCACTCTAGGCAAAGTGAATGAAATTCTGTTTTGGCTTTTATGAAAGAAGCCTCATAATAATTATCATTGGTAATATAATTGACAATACAAAAAAAAACATGATATCCAAAATATTAATATGAAATCCAAAAATACATAAAACAACAAATTGGTTAATGATTGATATGTGATCTTTTTAATGCAAACACATCTTCCTTGTTTGTCTGCATGAAGTTTGGTGGAAATCGTCAATCAAATCTGATCAAAGCACAGCACAGCCACCAGCCCTGAGGAAGCAGATAAACTGCATGTAAAACTGACAATTCTTTGTGTTAAAGTGTCAACAGTGCTAACTATCAGTGATTAACTATTAATGATTTCCCCTGACTTTTTGCTTATTTAATCAAACGTAAAATGTGTTTTAAGGCATACTTAGGACTTGAAACCAAATATCCAGGAGCTTAATATCAGCTACCCTAACTCAAACATCTCTAAAACCTGCAAACCTAAAATATAACCTTAAAATGACAACTTCTAACCCCATACTCAACGTAATCATCTTTAATTCTAAAGTTTAAAATCTGCCAGAAATTCTGTGTTTGCAGCTATTGAGCTCTTAACTCATTATAATACATGAATACAATATCTAATGACACTTTCCAAATTCCACTCAACATTTTGATTTCACTTAGTTTAGCAAGTCTTTAACACTGCAGACATTACCAGATAAAACATCAACAACAAACATCTGTCCAATGTAAAACGCCATTGTGTAATTCTTTGCATTCAATGAGGTTTGTCCCTAACGCTCAATCAAGCGCCGTTTATCTCGTCAGTGGTGGTTAAAGGATCACTCTGACGTAGGGTGGTTGCTGATTATCTCCTAAGTGTGGTTCATCAAATTGTTACTTGAAGTTCTGCAGGAATCAAGATAAAAAACCAAGTAAGATAACTAAATCTCCTGTGTCATAAGTCCTTCTTCCTGTACCACACCTAAAGCTATGGGAAAAGAAAACAGACAAACAGAGTTTCCATAGAAAGAGATTTATTCATGTTCACCTTTGAATGATATGATCACAATTCAGGAATAAGTGCATATTCACGTATAATGTGACAAACCTGTGTATTGAGTATAAATTATAGGTGACTACTTTGGAGTATATTACAGTATAATCTCTGTTTTCTGTACATGTACCTGTGTAAAATCTGCAAAAGTAGGCTTCATGTTGCTACAATAATATTTTCCTTTAAAACTAGGAATAATATTTGCAAATGTAATGCTCTTGCAAGACTTCAAGACTTAAAAGCTTAGAGCAAATTCATAGATATGATGTCAACACCCGGCGTGAAACATGTGTATACACTTTTGTTAAAAAAACGGAAATTCAAACAAAGACAAGTCTCCAGGTAATAAAAATATAAACATTAGAGATCAGGAAAAAATATTTGTTTCTGAAGAAACATGAAGCTATTCATAGTCTGTAAAACAACTCACGTTTACAGGGAAACACTTCTAATCTAAAGTATTAAACACATTACTCACATGCTCTAAGACAGTTCTAACAGTGTTTTTCAAACAAGTGAAACATACGAATACTACAACTATTTAT
The DNA here is from genome assembly GCF_036324505.1 of Eleginops maclovinus. NCBI lineage: Eukaryota > Metazoa > Chordata > Actinopteri > Perciformes > Eleginopidae > Eleginops > Eleginops maclovinus. Next base: position 17,514,879 of record NC_086354.1, read on the forward strand.
ATGCATTTTAAAAGAGACTGGTTTAATCCCTTTATGTTTTTACCGTAGCTTCCAAAGTAAAACATTTTATACGCACACAAACTAATGCGCAATACTGATAAAAAGCTCAGAGTTTGACTTTTGGGTCCACATAAATATGCTTTATGCCACAGAGGTCCTGCTGGTTTCCAACAGCTAAACACAGATGTGTAAATACAACAATCACAAATTCTTATTAACATTACATTCTCCTTATAGTTAGTGTTATATTATACTCTTTTTTTTTCTAAATAAGGAAGCACCCCATTTCAAAGTCATACAGAACTGTCTTAGACCATAGAAGTAACATATTTAAACCAGTCACCAGTTTTCCCCTAAATATACATTCTGTACATTGCGACATTTTGTTTCCTCGTTGACTCGTCCCTCAGGATGAGTGTCGTCAGGCCTCCGAGGTCCCCAACAGTCGAGCCAGCATTTTACTCTTAAAACCCTTTAATCGTCTTAACTTCGCCACAGAGAAATGCTCTAAGCCTTCACTTCAGTGTCAAGTGAGTGCACCACTGTGTCCCTCGCTTATACAACCTATGTTTCACAAAACACATGTACCTTAGGTTGGGTTGAGCTGCCAGTTGCTGTTTGCAGAAGAGCTTCTGCCTCCTAGAAAAATGGAGGCATTTACATCTTTTTTTATAAGCAGTCCTCTACTAACACATTGGGATCACTTGCAGCATTTTGTGCATAACTCTCAGACAACATTTTCACTTTCTGACAGGGGTTACAACAATTGAACGAAGCGCATTTGGTCCAGCAACTCTCAGGTCAACTGAGTCCTGTACGAGTCACGCTTTCATTAAGAAAAAGTACTTTGCAGTTGTGGTGGTAAGAAAAACTCTTTGGAACGAGAGGGGTTGTGACTGCATGCAAACAACACAGAAAGCTCTGCCAAGTGTCACTTAACATAAATGATAATTGATGGTACCACTTAGCCATATTTTCCAAGACATTAATGCCTTTCCTTAATGGAACATGATACTTATCGTCTGTATCCACTAAGTCCTCAGTCTGGGCCCAGATACTCTGTGTTCTCTGCCGCTGGGATGTGTCCATTTGCATGGGTCTTGAAGGTGGGAGTGAAATCGTATTGGTAATCCGGGTTGTCCATGCTATTCTGTGGTTGGTATTTCTGAATGCTGTGGACCGTGCCATTCGAGTGGAGCGGTTGGCTGGCGTTGGGCGGGATCTCGTTCAGGTACTCGGGTCCAGCTTCACCGTTTTTATAGCAGTTCAGGTACTCAGACTCTGTGTCGTCTGAGGAAATGGTCGGAAGCATGGTGCGAGGAGGACCCGGGTGCTGGTAGATGGGATTCATCATATCAGAGACTCCGTTCTGGTTCATGTAGTCTGTAAGAAAGCAAGTGACATTAGCAACGACACTTGATAGGTTTTCATTAATTGTAGACACAGCTTATATAGCAAATAGCAGGTCATTTATCAAATGAACAGAACATAATGGTGGTATGTTTCAGCCCATTAACTGCAAGTCATTAAATTGCTACACTACAGATCATTGTCAAACCATAATGTTTGCAGATTGATCTCCAAACATTCAGTCAGAAACTGTCAAAACTGTTAAATTATGTATTCGGTGTTACAAACTATTGGCATGAAGTTTAAAAGGAGTGGATGTCTATCAAGTAAAATGATAGGAACTGCAGCATCCAGTGTTCCTAAGTGCGCCTCATTATTACAAGGGCTATAACTACCAGATAGGGATGTCTATGCCTCTTGGCTGGATTGATTTTGAACAATCTTATATAAAACTGGCTCTTGCAATTAAAGGGCAATACTATAAACATAGTACCAGGTTGACCAAAGACTTTAAACTTGACAACCAGCTTATCAAAGTGAGCTTTACATTTGCTTTACTTCAAATCAAAGCCATCAGGGGTCATTACATTTTTGAATAGAATAAGTTGTGAAAAGTCTTTCCCAAAGGTGCATTCAAGGAAGTTTAATGCTGTCAAAAAGCATTGCATTAATGAGCAATGTTTTACTAAGGAGTAAATTCAGATGACATTACATAAATAAAAGGTTGCTGACTCATGGAGTAAAAAAAAAAAAACAACCTTTATGGAGATTAGAAAAATATAAATGAGATGGCTCTGTAGCTGATACATAGATGATAACATGTTTTGTTATGGTCCAGTGTACAGCATTAATCCTGCCACAATTCATTTCAGATCCGGCAAGTATGCAGCGCAATAGGTACAGAAATACACTCCTTGTCCACTAGATGGCCCCCTTTCTCAATGAATCCGATAGAGGGATAAGGGAAGTGCTTTACTGAGATTCACTTAAATGACATGAAATAGTGGTGCCACTGAAGCGTTGTGAAGTTAGAGGATGCTTGCCTGGAGAGGGCAGGAAGGCGTCGACTAAAAGTGTGTCTGTGGGGTCAGGAATGTATCGGAGGACCATGCTGCCATCACTGCTCGGGAATCCATTCTGCAACAAAGGAAGGAAGTTTTGAGGGCTGTGGTACATGAAACTCAAAGAGGAAATAATACAAAGAGGTGCAATCAAAAAGATTGATTTAGTCTCACCAATAGGCCCTTTTTGCAGTGGCCCGTTCCAATGCTACTGTTGAGGCTCTGTAAATTAATATACATGAATGAATTAATGTCTCATGATGACACCACTTTGAATGCAGAGCAAGACCCCTTTTTTTAATACATCCATCACACATTTTAAAATGCCTCTGTGCACCATAAAGTAGACATTAAGTGAAGAAAGGTTTACAATTGAACTGAATAGGCATTATCAGCTCAATGCACACTCCAATGATGGTGCTCATTTTATTAAGGCAAATATTTGTGTATTACTTTCGGTCAGTGTGGTTTATTTTAAAGCCTCTCACGGGACATCTACTTCACTTTGAAAAGTGATAATGTGTTTTTATGGAACCAGAGAAACCACAGCTGTCATCTTTGTACGAGCTGATGAGGATCGAAATAAACGTCCGCCGAGCCGATTCATATTCATTCAGGCAATCTCACCAGCTTTGTTGTGTCTGTCATATTCTCGAGTGAAAGGACTGTGAATGGTGTTAAAACCATGGAAACCGAGCGAATAAAGAGAACAAAGTGACAGCTGTGGCGATGCAATTACTTTCAACAAGAAAAGGAAATTAAACACGCTGAAGGAGCAACCATCTGTAAAAAAAACTTGACCACAGTGAGCCACGCACCTACTGAAAGGCCTCTGCTGAGCTTTTATTGGAAGCAGATTTTTTTAAAAGGTGCCTGCAAAGGTAATCACACTTTAAAGTTTGTATCGGCTAACCAGGCTTTCAGTGCGGACAATGTTCCCAGGTGTGAGAGCCAGACCTACGCAGGGCCTTCACTGAACCTGAGGTAGAAGAGTTCTCCTTGTTCAGTTCTCATAAATCAAAGGGCAGCAGGGAGGAAATGTGGGAGAAGAGAAGATGATGAGGATGAGTGGGTAGGGGTCAGGAAGCGGAGAAATAGTCCTCTGGTGACAGTTAAACTGAATATGAGCAGGGTTCAAGTCAGGTACAACTACCTGCTTAAATTCAACTTGAGGTCAATCAGTTTGACTGCAGTTCGATCACCTGTATTCAGTTTAACCGTCAGTGTTCTGTTCATGTGAAAGCGAATTACTTTCAACAAGCTGAAAAATGACTCTGGGTTTATTTCCATTCCGTCTCACAGGGTAATGATTTATGCAGAGCCCCATTTCCCAAAACACATTTAAAATAGCACAATTAAAATTTCAAACAGTTGACTGCATGTCGGTAAAGTGTACACTGCTGGTGCATGTGGTGCAATTTCTTAATCAACAATTAATGCTGCTGTTTTTCTGGGAAATGTTATCCTTCCCCCAAAGCATCTGGTAGGCTACTCATCTTACACTTAAAAAAGGTCAATGTAAGGGATTCTAGTGAGTGAGTTTGTAAAGGTAGTCTCATTACATTCACTGTTTTTTACAGTTAACTCTGTATTGACTGAAAATTCAGTAGAATATTGTGATAAAATTCTGTCTGTTGATCTCAATTATATGTAAAACCATTATATGATTATACTTAAATATGGTGGATCCTATTAAGAGGTGCAATAGCTTAATGCAACTAATTGTACCTTAATATTTTCCAATCATTATAGATACAGTGTATACAGAGCATATATTTTATAATACGGGCCTTAATTTGTCTACCCTGCTATCATACACTTTATTTTTCTTAATACTTATTGTTGAGGTTGTGGTTTTACTGATGACGGACTATCATACAACATATCTTTTGAATAACTGTTGGTTGATTTTCAGTAAATTTACTCCACCTTGTGAACTTTCACAGGCACAGAGTGACTCAGAGGCCAGTTGTGTAATAACTATTTTACTGGCCAGTGGCAGGTTGTTTGCCTAAAGTAATTTTACCAACAAAAACACCTCTTCTGGCCTTTCTTCAAATTTGATGGTGGTTTTAGATATTTTAGGATTTATAAAGTCAGAAATGTCTCAATTATGGCATCCGTTTCGCCTTTAAAATACCTGACCACAAAGCAGAAAGGATTCTTCCCTGAAAGATTTTTCTGAAATATCAGCAGTGGCATTGAATAAATCACATTTTAGTGTTGATTTGTTTTTTATGCCAGGATGCAGGATTTTCTCAGCTGTTGCCAAAATCTGAGCCAAAGTACAACTAATGACACCTGAGTCAGAGAGACAGGCGTCCAGACACACCTTTTCCAAAACCTTTGATCAGGACTTTTTAATTAGAATGAGCTTACTGTGGAGTGCAGCAGCGGGGTGATGGAGGTGCTCGGGCTGCTGAAGAAGCCACGCTGTGGCACCAAGTACTCGTCTGCATCTACAGTGTCCTCCATGCCATCTCCGCTGATCAGACTGCGGTACAATTTAGTGTCTGTAGGACTCGGTAGATGCATGCGATCATCGCCCTTGGATAGAAAATAACATGTACCTAGTCAGCTTGGTGTAAAATGGTAAAAGCCATAAATAAATAAACTGCGACTAAAGATGTGATGTGAAATCATACCTGAATGACCAGATATCGAGAAGGATCCCGTGCCATTTTAGAAAACTCAGCTATAAGTTCCCGGAAACGTGGTCGGCTGTCCGCATCAATCATCCAACCTGTACACACACATCAGCAAATATCCTCATTAGACAAGAAAAACATAAAACACTTACATTTGATCTGTAAAGCTGGTAAATACCACGTGAATTAACTTTTAAAAAGCAGGTTTTAACTGCAGCCCATTAAGCTTACATTTCACCATGATCATGTAGACGTCTATGGTACAGATTGGTGGTTGAGGCAGTCGCTCCCCTTTCTCCAGGACCCCAGCTATTTCACTGGCTGGAATCCCATCATATGGTTTGGTCCCAAATGTCATCAGCTCCCAAACTGTTACGCCTACAGAGAGGAGGACAGTTGGTATATGTCAGTCTGTTGAGCTGTCATTCACTTTGTATTACTCCCGATAAAAGAGAAAGGAAATGAGAATGACAGGATGTAAGTTTCCCAAATAACACACAGAATCAAAATAACTATGTTGACAAATTGGCTATGCTTGCAGGAGTGGGAGTTAGCAGGATGCATATCTGTGTTGAAAGAACTGAAGAAGGGGGAAAAGGAGGAAAGGAAGCTTGTCACTTCTGCCAGGATCTGTTGATGCTTTCGCCATATTGAGCGGAAGGCATCATCAAAACCCTTGGGGAAAGAAGATTTGGAGGCTGACCAATGCAAAAAGCTGTTCTGTGTGTGTGTGTGTGTGTGTGTGTGTGTGTGTGTGTGTGTTGGCACCTGTGTAAATGTGTGCTACTTGTGCTAGAAGAAATGGTAACGTGGGTTGTGGCAAAACAATCTCCTCTGATCTGTTATTGTCCATTTGAGACTGCTGATGTGTAGGTTTGTTACCTGTGTCCTAAAAATCTGAGATGCTATCAAGATGTTCTCCCTTCTCATGTTGTGTTTTGAAATGTTGACAGATCCAAAAACAACATCCTAGCTTCAAAGCTGCCTTCGCTGTTAAAGCTCTTTATTTGGCAATGAATAAATATTTCTCCAGTGAGACTGCCACCAAAACTCAGAAGTATAAAAGCACAGCTGTTTTACATATCTGACGTTACACAAGGATCCAAGCTCGGTCTGCATCACAATCAGTGTCAATGCCTCACTGAGTTAGAACACAAAATAAAGCACTCACCGTAACTCCATACGTCACTCTGGTGTGTGTATGTTCTGTTCAGGATAGATTCAAGAGCCATCCATTTTATTGGTACCTGCAGAACAAAAAGCAGTGATGTGATATATTTCATCTTACATTTGGACAATAACCTTGAACTTGTTTTCCTTTCATAAGTTTCATTAGTACAAGGAATTGTTGTACTTTATTGAACTGAAATCAAATACTTGCTTTACCACAACAAGTAACTATACTGTCACCTAGTGGTGGTGAATTGCAATAGTCTGACATACAAAAATCCAATTTGTTATCTATCTTTGGTTAGTTTGTGTCCCAAAACACAGCAAAAGAACACACATATTTGGAAACTATAATAATATTGTGAAACTATTACATTATTGGGTGCTACAGCACATCTATAATGTAGGTCCCCCTGTATTTGCAAGCAAACACACACTACATATTTTCTTGGAGGAAAATATTGCTTTCAGTTTCACCAAGAAACATCTATAAGAGAAGGAACTTATCTGAGTTGTCATTTCTCTTCTCTGTGACAGAACATTTTATTCTCACTTACAAACGATACAATTTAGTGCAAAACTACACATGTTTAATTTACCATTTCTCATGACATAGCGCAAAAATACTTAACGGGAAGTCATTTGTCTAACAACGCAAACAAAACTCAACAGGCTTTACGGTTGCGATTAGTCCCATTTATTGGAGAATTCTATGTTTTTTATTTTTTTAATTATTATGGCAGACAGACACCAACCTTTCCCCCATCTGCATGGTACTCTTTTTCGTCTGCGTTGAGGAGTTTGGCCAGACCAAAGTCTGTGATCTTGACATGTTGAGGAGTCTTTACCAAAACATTTCTCGCTGCCAAGTCACGGTGTACTAAGTGGCGCTCCTCCAGGTAGTTCATACCCTTTAGTCAAACAAATGATAAAGAACAAGTCGTTACATAAGTGCAGTTCTCTTTTTCAAAAACTGTCTGATATGAAATGTAAACATTGCTTGATCCGACATGATCCAAGATATCAAAGTGTTCTCATAATAAACTTGTCATCATAAACAAATACATCACAGTATTTCTTTCTAGCAGTTGCCAAGACAAAACTTGCCCTGCAAAAATGCTCACTTAATTTAGTTTTGTTCATATCTATGGTAGATATGGAGACGGGATCAACTGTTTTGCATTCGCAAGTAAAGCTCAATGTAGCTTTTTAACAGACCCCCCCATGTAATGTGATGCGTTTACAAGCCTTTGTCTTACCTTGGCTATCTGCACACACCAGTTGAGCAGGTACTGGGAGCCGATATTGTCCTTGTTTTCTTTGACATAGTCCAGCAGGCAGCCGTACGGCATCAGCTGAGTGACGAGCTGCACAGTGGAGGTCAGGCAGATGCCGAGCAGGCGACACACATGGGGGTGTTCCACACTGGCCATCACATAAGCCTCCTGTGGGGCACAATAATATATATTTTTTTATTTAATGTTTATATCAATTGAATGCTGTCAGATGAAACAAACAACAAAATAACCCCCTTATCTAGTGCACGGGCAAAAGGAGACAATAAGCATTCACATCATTGAAAAATAGGTACAAATAAATTGTCTGTTTCAGAAAAATACTTCGCACAGTCGTTTCCATCTTCAATGAAACCAAAACTAATAGCATAAGAAACATGACATTCCTGTTTAATGATACGTTTTTTGCACTCATAACTAGCCAAGTGGAAACTCTCAGTCGCCATAACAGAATTTTGCGAATTAAAGAAGGAATCATGGGGATAATCTGCTCAAGCCAACAACAACAGCCTTCCTACAACCCATGCAAACAGCACTTAAACTGAACTTTATTAAGGAGAATTCCTATTGTGAGTACATACATTGTACCCCAAACATTATCCACAGGTTTCTTACAGTATAAAAAATGTCGGTATAAAGGTGCGTTATTGATAGGGGCCCTGTAATTAAAAAAAACAAGCCTCTGCCCCAAAGCCATAAGGTTCAGAGGACGCGTATGTCCGATTCAATATACAGACGTATGGTGACTGAGCAAAATGACCCCAAAATTACAGGATCTAACATGCACATTCATCAGTTTGCATAATGCAGGCTACTCTCGCAGTGCAGCTACAGATCTACATTCCTTTCCAGAACACCTCTGCCTTGGGTTACAAAGCAACGCCCACCATAACCCTCCAATGAATTAATCTCATTTCCTTACAGGCCAGTAACAGGTCACCGTGTAGAAACCTGACATGTTCTCTATTACAAAGAAAATAGGAAATCTTACATTTAAATTAAAGTTAAATGTGCTATAAATTACAGGAGGGCCTTTGTTTAATTTGACATCGGGAAGCAATCATTCTCATATTAAGCAACTACTTCTGACTTCTGAGCATTATATCTTCTTATAGTGAAACTATTGCGATAATGCCCAAGGACTTTTTGACTTTTACATGTCTTTTCCTACCAGTAGCACACACTTCACTGGAGTATTCTTGGAAATGTCATTTTAAATGAATGGCTTTTTTCTTTCTGACTCAGTGTTACAGTAAGCATTCCAAAATGTACCACATAAATCAGTAAACCTACGTCCAAGATCTCTGTGTTTGCTTTTGGTGATGTTTTCTCTCTCAAAACCTTGATGGCCACCGGGATCTTCACATCCTCTCCCTCTGGAACCCACAGGCCCTGTATGGACACATTTTGTTATTTTGCAGGTGTTTATGACAGTTGAATCATCAACTGAACACAAATACAAACATGCAAATATACAGTATAATTATAAATGCTGATGTTCATGTATTGCTCAAATGAAACCCTGCCAGTAGGGGAAAAAGCACAATTACTCAATAACTGATATTTACTTTAACGTACATCTATTTATGCTTTCATGTTTCATTTCAGAATGTACTATAATATTTCTGATTCCACTTCATGTAGTTCGCCTCTGTGTTTCAAATACAACTATTTGGTACTTTGCTTACATTAACATTAAATAAAGTAAAACAATCAAACATAGACCTATATGCATCAAAACACATCAAAAACAGGATATAAAAGCGACCCGCTGCAAATGATTTAATGACTTTTAGAAACGTAAAGTACATTCTCCTGCTATTTTTTTATGATATTCTTCTAAAGAATAACCTAACCCTGATATATGATGAATGAAGAACTTTGAATTCTAATTCAAAACATGTGACATTGGTAGTTTGACTATTAATGTGAATACTTCTTCCAACACTGATTATCTTTAGCCTTTGAAACTAAATGCCTAGCCCTTTAAACTAATTCCAACTTCATCCTATAACCAAATCCCAACCCTAAAATAGCCATTCAGAAGAATGTCCTTAATTTACAATATTGTCCTAAAGATCTTAAACTAAAATTGCTCTTAATCATTCAAAAGCACAGGCGCACACTAGTTTTTTTACTAAGTAAGAACATTTGGTTTATTTACATTCTCCCTCTGCAAATTTACCCTAACCTAAAATCAACCCTAAAAGAAACTTAGTAGAGATCAGTCTTTTGTCTCTGTATGACAAGTAAGTCCCCACAATGTCACTGTGTAAACACATATCCTGATGAGATTAATATATGTATATGCATACACAGCACTGAAAGTGAGAGTGGAGTCACTTGTGAATGATCTGGCAAGTAAAAAATGTGTCTTTTAATTGAAAAATTGACAACAGATGTAGATGAGCGAAAACAGTGACGGGTGTTGGTTATGTAAACTTGGCGCTTGCAGAACTCCTCAGCTCCAGCTTTAATAAAGCTTGACGCGGGAGTCGAATTTTGACAAAAAGGTGTTTGGAGACACAAACCAGCATGTAGCGTGTTATTACCTTGTAAACTGTACCAAAGGCTCCTGAGCCCAGCACTTTGAGTTTCTTGAATTCGGGTTCCTTCAGGATTCGCAGCAGAGCCTGGTTTGGTGCTTCTCCACTTGGAGTCAGCGGTTCAACCAACTGGAAAGTAAGGATTGAATATCTTAAATACTGTCTCGCAAACAGCACAAGAGAGTCTTTAAAAAAAAACATTGAAAAAAGTTGCCCTAACAAGCAAAAGACCACGAGTAAAAATAACCGTCTCTGCTTAAATCAGGCTTGTTTCACTGTAAATTATCATCAACATGTGAAAAAAAAGCTCCTCAACAGCTTGATGTCTCTACAAGCGTGGTGACTCAGTTGCCTCATCTCACCTCTCTCTCTTGCAGAAGTCTGCGCGTCGTTCTCTTCCTCTTGATGTGGCGTCGGCGCAGCAACACAAACACAGACAGGCCTGCAATGACAACAGCCAGCAGCCCACTGACAACACCAGCCGCGATCATGGAGAGGCCAGAGGTGCTGAAAGACAGGTGGGAGCTAATTTAAGAACGCATAGAACACGGAGTACATTTATAAATTCAATAAACAAGGAAAGAAGGAGAGATTAGATCAGAATGCCTGACTTAGTTTATCCTTCAGCATCAGTGTGACTGTATTTTCTCACCTTTTACTCTGGCAGCCGTTAAGACCAGGCCCCATGCACCTGTAAATCAATGCAAAAGATTATGAATATATACTTTATTTTCTATTTCACACTGCAGATTCACCAGGTCAATATGAGTCCATTGTATTATTTTGAAGCTAAAACGATGAGGCAAAGGCTTTGCAATCAGATTTCGAACATTCTTTTTTTTTATCACTGACTGCCAAACTTCTCTTTCCTAACACATTTAATTTCACTGATTGTGTGCAGGAAAATATGACTTCTGCCAGTAAAAGCATCCAAGTTCTCTGCAAGTTGCTACCAGATTAAATACCATGAATGCATCAATCCATTGAGGTCAGTTTCCTCATATGTAGTCCAATTATGTATTTATAAAACTCTATAAACTAGTGAAAATACATGCTTTGTCATATTTTACCCGACAAAATGTTGCACAATATGGTTATAAAAGCCAATCAACACAGGTTTGTTTAAAACAATATCTACGATAACCATTTACCAGACACCACAATGGCTGAAAGTTGACAGTCAAAGTGAACATCTCGTTCAGTTGTGTCAAAGTTAGTTTTGTTCTGTTATATAGTGCAGTTTAGACCTCTCTCCATTGAAATAAATGGAAACCAATGATAACAGCATTTAGAAAGCTATACAATTATGATATGCTTTGGAAAAACTGCTTAAGTAACACATGTAATGATGTATAAAATGTTTAATAAATAGGAAAACTAGAAGATGTACTACAATCTTCATCAAGATCCTAAATTGTCAATTTTCATCACTGATCTCAGCAAAAATATCTTCATATTAGGAGTCAATTTCTCTCCACAATCTGTGCCAGCAGCACCACAGCTGACCCTTCTGGCTCGGGTTAAGTTACTGCATCAACATTACGACAGACAAATGTTTGCAACACAGAGAAAAACAGTGCCAGTTCTCATCTCTGCTGTCGGAAGTCGTTACCCCTGAGTGCAGTTTTTGTGGCAGAGCTTGCACACTTTCTTTTCATCTGCGTATTTCCACACCAGCATGTCGTCCTCCCCTGGCAAGCCTTGTGGACACCGAGAAACACAGTTCAGGCCATCCTGGAAGTTGGCACACTTAGTACAGCTTTTAGATGTCTGAAAGACAAAGAGAAACCTTGAGATGTTTACATCTCACTTGAGGAGAGGAGTAAATATTATGTAAACGGCTCTGTCTCATAATAATAATTTCTCAACACTAGGTGCGCTCATCTTCCTAATAAAGACGCAAATGTCTGACGACGAAAACCCACCCAGAAATGTGTGGATTTACTTTATGCAAGCACAACATTGCAATACTTTCTTTAAACGGTCTACTTCTCTTGTCAATAATAAAACCCTACATTGCCCACAGCTATTTTCAACCAACCCAAAAAGGGGTTGGAACTTGTTTTCAATCAAAGAAGAGATTATGGGCCTTCAGAAGTAGACTGTACTCCAGCTAGATCAAACAGCCACACCCCTCATCCCAAACACAACACGTCTTGTGGCTGAACTGCATTATGGTCTAATAAAGCTGCTGTTAATGGAGACATTTAGCCACGGAATTCATGCTACGTAATTGTTAATTTGTGGTTTTCTTTTAATCTGGGCGACTGACATTTACTGAGAACATTTGAGATGAATAGATCACGTTCACCAAACCTCTCTACAGCACAGTTTGTTTCTCTATAATGTTTTTGTTTAGTTGTGTCAGACGTACAGGAGAACTGCAGGTCGCGGTCCCATTCACGCGTTGACACTCGGGGTGACACTCGATGCAGGAGTTATTCACCACTGTCTCTCGCTGTTCTCTGCAAAAACAAAAACAAAGCTGACACACTCTCACCACTGGACCGCCTCTTAGTTACATGTAATCCTTATTTTGAGGGCACAAGTTAAATTGTAAGCACGTCAAGATTTAATGTTTGACAGAGATCTACAAAGATCAACAGGTTTAAGTAAATGTGCCATTTCAGCTACAGTGTTTGACATCTATCCTCAGGAGGTTTAACTTAAAATACCGTGGATCGTATTTGCTCTTTGAATTTATTCTATAACAAATCCCCATGTCTAGTCTGGAAATGCTTGTGGTATGAAAACAGACTTTGAAGGAGTTAACTGTAAAGTGCATGGATCTGATGTTCAGACTGTGTGTTTGTCTAACGTCAGAAACATTGCATTTCAGAGTTTAAAAGGCATTAAACCCCTGATTCCTCCCTTACCCCTCCAGGATGTTGCAGGAGTCAACACAGCTCCCATCTCGGCTGTAATCTCGACAGGCGAAACACATGTCCGGGCCAGGACCCCAGCAGCCATCCGCGGTACACTTCCTGTCGCAAGTCTTGTTCAACAGGGCTGAAAAAAAAAACAATCTCAAGGATCTTTCCCGCATAATCACCCAATTTTGTAATTATACTTCGTTAATTTAATTTGGCTTTTGCATTTTGTATTCAGAAGTTACAAATCAACGAAAAGAGTCTGTCTGAATGTGTTTTGGGGAACCAAGATCAATTTACCACATGTTGCAGCATCAGCATTTCCCTCTATGTTGGCACTCTGGCTTTCTGATTTGAAGAGCCTCTTCCAGTCGCTTTTGTTGGTGTAGCACAGGTTTTGGTTGGAAAAGATGATCACGTCTCCATCGCTGATTTCTTTGAGGGAGCGAAGGCCCAAGTGGTTGATATTGAGCTGAGTCAAAATCACACTGCGGCTACCACTACACAGGATAAGAAAAGGTGGAACAGGAAGAGTAAAAAAACAAAAGGTTTTATGACAGCTTGGAAAAATACTCAACTTGTGAAAAGAAAATTCACTTCTAGCGATCTAAAGGTTGTGGATCTACAGGGGGATCTTTACAAGGAACATACCGTTTAGTTCTTCCACGAACGATCTCCAAATTCTCAAAAGGACTGAGTGAGTTCATGTTATCTGGCCACGTTTGGATCAACAAGTATCCTGAAGCAACACATGGATTGTTTATTGTTAAACTCTTTCACATGTATTTAAGGTGTCAAGCATTACTCATGCCTTATGTAGTCTTACCAGTTATTTCCTTAACTGTCTTAAACACTTCAAGCTGGGAAGGGTCCATCTTTGGTGTTTTGGTATATGGATCCCTACAAATAACAATAATGTACATGTTTTACGCCATTGGTAAAGGTGTAGAGTTTACGTAGTACACATACAAAGGCATAAATGCTGTAATGCTGTTTAATGTCCTTAACTTACCCATGAATTGATGTTTGGATGATAGCTATGTTGCCATTGATTTTCGTGCAGTTTTTAAATGAGTCAATGTTGGTGGCATTGATAGATATGATGTTAGTCAGGTTTCCTGTTCCAAGTCCATTACACACTGTAAACAATAACAAAACAACATCAGTTAAGAGGCTTTTTAAGAGTTCTTGACATTACTCTCATTTTGGTATTGGGTTTAACCAAAATTAGCAAAACAAAAACAACTATTGTAATAGTATTCATACCCTTAAATTCAATACAAGAATCAATATAATGTTATGTCAATTAAAAGTATGTTAAGTATGACAAAGAAAATGATCGATATGCCTGCAGTATGTTCCTTTAAGGTGTTATATTAGTATGTATTACAATATTGGATTACCACTAGTGTTTCATTAATATGAAAGCTTCATTAGCATATTGTAGTTGGTGAGTGAGAAATGTCCCCAGGTTGCAGAGTGATAGCTTAAGCCCCCACCTTTTGGGCACAGTCCTTCACACTTGACGCACTTCCTGATTTTTCCCTCGTCCTTCTCGTATGTGTTAGCACTGCACGTCCGCACACACGCTCCATGATCCGTTACAACATAGTTATCTGGAATCATTCCAAAACACAAGCTGTTTACTTCATAATCGTTTTATGTTTAATGTTTATAGTTTGAATGATATCAATACCAATTATCTCTTCTATGATTTGTACCAAAGGTATGACTATGGGTAATGCTGCGGGTCTTACAGTAAACACTGAGTAACACTGGGACAGACCTGTGTAAGTTAAACTGAGAGGGAACAGTTGTTGCATTAACACGCCCTGAAACTCAATCATTTTCTTTTTTGTGTTTCTAAAGTTTATAATTAAACTGGGACAAACTGTAACCCTGAAGGACAACCAGGGCCCTTGTTCAGCATACCTCAATGTGAAAGAGCTCATAATCATGCATGATGTGTTTCATATTGCCTAGTGAAGCCTACCAGTTTTATGTTGATTGAATGACTATCAAGAAAACAGCTACAGCAATGATTATATATCACTGTCCTGTGGGTTTAAATAATGTATTAGCATCCTGGCTAAAAATACAAAGCAAATTAGAATATTATGTTGATCTAATCTTACGTGGGCAGCTCTTGACGCAGGTGGCCCCAAAGTTGTACTTCCCATGTGGGTTGGGAACCAGCTGGTGCAGGTTGGGGTCGTAGCGCATAAGGCCCGGGCAGGAGTCTTTACACACCCCGTCGTCCTGGAAGTCCCGACAGGCCTGCAGCACAAACAAGAGTCATCCAGTACACAGGGACCATAACAGAGCCCCACTCTAATGATAACACTGCATTCCTCTACAGCCACAGCTTAATCCTCAGAGCTGCAAAGAGAGAGAGAGAGAGAGAGAGAGAGAGAGAGAGAGAGAGAGAGAGAGAGAGAGAGAGAGAGAGAGAGAGAGAGAGAGAGAGAGAGAGAGAGAGAGAGAGAGAGCAGACTCTGATACTGAAGGCACTGCCAATTGAAAGATTTAATCAGCAGTTATACGTCTCATTGGTATTGGAACCAATAACAATATGTGTGATCATAAAAACAGATGAGTGAGGGCTTTGTTTAGTTGGAGGTCTCTCATCAAGATGTGTTGCAGAGGTATGAAGCACTATTCTGTTGTTTAGGTTTGTATCTTCCCAATGTACTTTATGATATCATTACTCTTGTGCCCCATGTGAAAGTGTCTTTCTCTCACCAGACAATCGGTTGGCCGAGGTCCTGTGCAGCCTGCAGCACAATGCTCATTACAGCAGTCACTCGGTGAAGGTCCTTTGCATCTCTTAGAGCACTGCTCTGCACAGTTCAGCTTTGTGACTGGAAATAAAACAGGACACTGTCATTGGAATGACCTGTAGCAACTTTTCTTCTATTTATGTTTGATTAGCCATGTTAGTATTCTGCATTTACAAATTATGGCTAAAACAATAGAACAAGTTTGGAAATGTGTTCCTACTTGGTGTTGTTGGTTTGCAGTATGAATGTTAATAATGACCAAGACATATACAAACATAAAGACTCATTGTTTCTCAAAAGAATCTAAAAACATGGTAAACAGTTTGTAGTATTCGACCTCACCACACAGGTTTTTTAAGGGTAAAAATGAATCACTGAATGATACTCACATGTTTGACAGTTTTTAGGACCTGGTGCCCAGCATGAGCCATTAAAGCAGCTTGAGTCGCATCTTTTACCTTTAAAAGCAAACCACAAGAAAGTTTAAAATTATAACTTCACATCCTTGTAACCCTTGACTATTTCCAAATCATTTGACGTAACAAATAATGTGCAGTGTTTTTCCCCTGCGATGTGAAGTCTTTTACTTACATCGCGTAGGGCTGATGTCCAATGGCAGCACCATTTTGGGTTTGTTCTCACTGTTGACAATATCGTACCACTGTATCGTTTCCACATTGCAGGGCTGGTTACTCCCAAAGTTAACACCTCCTTTAAGAATTTCTGCAAAAGAAAACTGCCACGTTAATTTGATAAAAATACAGAATTTATTTGATTTTGAGAAATTTGGTGAAAGAGGACTACAGTAAAGCAATAGAGAGGTGTACTGACCTGTGAGGCTTGTGAGAAGAACCTCATTGGTTCTCTGACCTGTACCTTTGTCATAATTGGTCAGAACAGCGAGGCCAAACAATCCCTCGTAGAGCGAATGACCACGAATAATGCGCAGGTTCTGCAGAGGAATCCTCGATGCTGTGTTGAGGGCTATCAGCACATAACCACCCACTTCTTCAATAGACTGTGAAGAAAAACATCTGTTACTTGTACTGCTTATTGCAATGAATGTACATGAGATTGATGTAAGTATCAGAAAAACAGCATTTTAACAATTAAGAGCTTCTATAATGGGGATTACGACAGCTATTTTTAGTTAGAGAAAATGTGTCGAACTAAAGATTGGGTGGACAAAAATAGTTTTAAAAAAGTGAGCAAGGAAGCCCCTTCCCTACTAGGGACCATTGGGACTACCTCATGATATCTGCTGACTGTAAGCTTTGTGTGTGTAAGCTTGCATGTGAGTGTGCTTGTCCCTTGTCAGTACAGTGTTCACCGCATCATGAACACACTAAATCATTTGTCACTACGGACTTACTCTCCACTGATTTAAATTATCTGGACTGAAGCGATAAAAAGCAGTGAGGAGATTGTCTGGCAAACTGGATAAAGACCACCAAAGAGAAGATAGGAAACTTCTCCCATTTGTTTTGTGCCTGTTTGGCCTCCACCGCTAACAGAGTACAGGCTTTACCGTGAGAAAGGACAGGTCATGGTGATCCTCCATGTAGGTGACTTCCAGGTTCTCCAAGACAACAGTGCAGTTGCTGTAGGTCTTCACCATGTTCAAGTAATGGTCCTCTTTGGAACCCAGAAGGTTTAAACGATTTGCGATGCCTTGGCATACTGCAGGAAAAGACAAAAACAAGTGGGAATGTGTTTATTCAAATCATACTTGAAACACAGATACAAAATGATTGTTAATCAACCACAATGTCACACAATCATTATTCAAAGCCCAGCGTGTCAGTAACATCCATTGCTTATGTAACACCCTGGCTCAATGTATCACTGTCTCAGTGTGTGTCTCTGTTTGTGTATTTGGTCTGCACAGTCATAACTTAGCCAACTTTCATGTGAAAATAACCGCTCTGGGTTGCATCTACAATAGGAATCAAATCTCAGCAACAAAGCCAGTTCTGGCTCATAAGTCAAAGTGAGTCGGCTGTATTTATACTGGCAAAGGACAGGAGATTTCCACTGCTATGTGGCCAGTTAAAACAACCACTGCAAACAGCATTTCCAGGCCTTTTGTGTCATTTCAGAGAAAAGATTTGGTGTGTCACAGATTCCATGATATGTGCGCTTCTTGGGGGAATTCTAGCTCTCTAAATCTCATAATTGATAACGGCCTCTATAACTTCAGCTGTGTATTTCCATATCTGATTTTGGTCTTACACATGACTCTTTAACAATTTAAGGCTTAAAACAAATGCTGATCAATGCACCTTCTTAAACGTTCAGTGCCAATAACAACAAAACCATACAGATATCCACAGGATTATAATTGCAGGCTGATAGTGTTTGGATAAGGAAGACGGTATTTCTGATAAGTACAGGGCACACACACAAGGCTTTTTTTTCCGCTCATGTCTTTAGAAGGGTAAATGCATGTATTAAGAGAGCAGCTCTTCTTCTTCTGAAGTCTGGTCAGACAGGTTCTGACTGGCATAAGACAAAGACCCAGCTGTGTGATGCCCCTCCGATACACACACATGAATTCATACATGCAACCACACACATAATAAGCATATAATTGCTTTTTCTTTTTTAAGTATTATGGGTTAAGCAGTTAGGTGGGAAATAGGAAAATATTCGTCCTTCTTTTTATTAGAAATAGTGGTGCCCGTGTAATTTCTGTCGAGTCACATTCCACAACGTGTCCGATCTTGACTGCAAACAAAGGCAAACATGTGCTCCAAATTGTGAAACACACCGGTACATAACAGTTAGCTTAAATGCACTGATGGATTTCTGATTTGAAAACTTAAATAGAAGACATAACATCATCGTTTAGCTCTGTCAAACTAGTATCTGAAGCCAATATTTTGTCCTTTTCCTCTTCCAAGGTGCATTTTTTTCAAGTTGTTGTTTTGAATTCACACAAAACAACATCAATGTTGCACTAAATCAGTGAAAATTAGAAAAAAACATCTGTCTCCCACCCTGCCTCTTCTGCCTCCTCATTAGTTTGTCCCTGAGGGATCTCCCTGACATGAACCCTGCAGTCCAGCAGCCCAACACCCCGGCAACAGAGGCAGACTAGCAACGGCAAGCTGACCGTTTTAATTAGAGGAGCCATGTGAGATGTAATTAGCCCCCTAATTATTAGGCAGGCCGAGAAAACATACTGTAGTAAACAAAAAGGTTGTCATGAGTGTGCAGCTGTGAATAATAAATGAACCTGATTCGACATTCTGAATGACAGATGCTAAAAATGGTTAACTAGTCTGTCGTATTACATATACAGTACATGTACAAATCAGTATCTATGGACACCTTCCATGCTGCTTCCTGTCTGAATGTTTTGCTCTGTTAATATTTATGATGAGCCATAAAAGCTACTGCGATAAAGGTTCACCAACTTCCTCCAGCAGAGGTTCAGACTTGTGTGGTGGAAAAGGAAGAAAAAAAAAAAGTTGATTGCTCAAGCAAGGCGCAGTATAAAGCCACAGTAAACATTCTCCTCTGTCCACTTGTAGATTTCATTACTTGGTTGCAGGTGGTAAATGACCATAAACTAACTTCCTCATCGGGCTGCAAACCCATGAGAACGAAAGAAGGTCAGGCTGAAGTTACATGGAGGTTATTACTTAAAGATAGCAACACTGACTTGAATCGACTCTCATATACAGTATCGGAGATATATGTGTCATAAAAGGTTGCATAACTTGCAAAGCACCTTTCGCAAAGTTAAAACACCTGTGTGTAAAGGTATTTGTTGATTTAAAATGACCGTAAACGCTTTTTTCCACAACACCTGTTTCAATTTTGAGCTTACTGTTGGGAATGTGATTAAATGCACAGGGTAGGGCCTGCAGTGACGTAACTGATACTGTGACAAAGACTAATTAGCGATTGCTTCACTTCCTCCAGCTGTATTTTCGTCACAAAATGTCCAGGAGGTTACTTGAGGAGCAAGGAGTGGCAGGTCTGTTATATCTCTTCTTTAGTGCTGTAGGTATGAGTGTGTGTGTGGGTGTGTTTAAAGGCATGTGTGCAACAATGTGAGGAGAACAAAATATTATCTGGATTACATTGGGCTGATCAGCCACCAGTCAGAGCTAAGCAAAATACTTGATACACCAGATAATTAGTCATCTAAGCTTGTTGAAATGTGCGGTCTAATATCACTATGTTCATGTTTACATGGGGAGTAGTGTTGGAAGTCAAGGGTGTGTGGGTAGATATTTGTTTCTAGAGGCTATGTGATCTGCACAACTACAGAAAAAGAGACTGGCTAAGCATGTGAGAAAATTAGCTTATTCTTTAGCTTTACACAGAAATTGAGAATTCACATGCTACTGTTGCAGAGATAACAGGTCAAACCAGTTTTTTTTCCCAGGAGCTAGAAGCAAAGGGAGCATAAGCCTACTCAAATCTTACAAAAATAAATGTTGTTAAACCTTATCTTTGGTACAACATAACAGTTACAGTAATAGTTCAACATCTCCCTGGCTAGCTGTTTTGACCTAGTCCTGTCTGTCCTAAGCTAAGCTAACCATTAGCAGGCAGTAGCTTCACATTTATTGTAGAGTCATGCGAGTCTCATACTGAACATTTTAAACTGGAATGTTAATAATAAGCCTATTTGAAATATTCCTTTAAGTTAAAAAAGTTTTCCTTTGAGAGATTTGTAATGAAATGACGAGCTGCTACAGATATGAGACTGCTATCAAAGTTTTCATCTGACAAATAATAATACTTGCCAAAATGTTCAGCAAGGGTAGCATTAAGTTAAGGCCTATTGTATTGGATATATGTTACATGTGTTTGTGTTGTTATTATTACCATCACATTAAACATGTAGGCACCAATCTTTAATGTAAAAAAGTATTGTCTTTTGACTTTGATGCTAAAAAAACATACAAGACAGAGAAAAGGGGAAAATCAAGTGAATCAAGTATAAAAGCAAAGTCATGACAGAGGGCAAAAGTAAATATTTGAGATAGGTTAACTAAAAATGGTGAGATATCAAGAATGAAAACCAACCTAGGGAAACTGAGTCTCATATACATGTCTGGAGGATTGTAGTTTTTTGGCCTTGAGACGAAACACTGATCAGTCACAAATGCTGACCAAACTTTCCAAGGATATGGCAAAAACTTCTCTAACACATCTAATGGTTTCATTTTGAGACATCTACTATACGTGTAAATCATCATGCTGTATACCTTCTTACAGACAGCAGAGATGGTTCTGCCGCATTCGCTTCCTCTCATTTACTACCTGCAATTCAGTTAGGCTGTGTCCAGAGTCTGATAATCACATTATCTGGAAACTTATACATAATTAAAGGGAAGTTACAATGCTAACTGACATGACTTGTTTATTTCTCTCTCCAAGCCCACAGCATTACGGCAAAGTCTCTGATGTAACTCAATCTGCAGTGTTCCTCCGCTGATAACAGATTGATGTCAAGATTAATTCCCTTATTTAGTGGTAATTTATGGTTAACCCCCTCATATCCTCTCTGTATTTATGGTTAGAGGATGCAGATAAGAGGGGGGGGGGGGGGGGGGGGGGTTAGGAATACAAATTCTGCTTTTATTGGCCTCAGTTTGAATTTGGGCTGCACTTGGGGTTGCTCAAATTTCCAGAGCTCCAGATTTCAGGGAGGCATAAATCTCTCAAAGCCCACTATCAGGGAATAAAGAGGGGGAAAAAATCCACTTCCTGGATTCTTGCTGTGCATTCAGCTCCAACTCTTAGAATTTCTGGCTACGACTCAGGAGGTGACGAGGAATCAAATGTCATATAAAGGGAAAACCAGTAGCACAAGTAGACAGTATGTGCAGTCTTTGGTGGTGTGTACTTATATTCTTATAAACACACTTTGTAGTTTGACATAGAATTCCCCGATATCCTGCTCTCTGTACAGGGGAAACCAATCTTCCTTTGCGTGGGAGATGCATCAATCCCTTAGAGAAAACATCTTGGGGCCTCAGAAAAAAGAAAAAAGGGGCCAGTCAGAAATAGAGGATACCCCCCCGCCCCGTTTTCCCTCCGTATCCTCAGTGAATGCAGCAACACAAGTCCCTTTGACCTCACAGGAAGTTGATTTGTGCACAGGGTCAGTTTCAGGCGGCTACCCTGCGATGCTGAACCAGATGGCAGCTGATTGTCGTCTCTACGGGAGGAGGACAGTCTAAATAACAACTTCATGTACAATCTTAGAAGAATAACTGATAAAAGGGAAGTGGTAGGAAAAAAAGAAGTGAGTCAGGAGTGGTTTGTGGTTTTACAAAATGAGATGAACATGTGGGACACAGGGTCCGTCTGTTGGTCAAACTGTGGTAAGGGGGTGTTAAAGCCTCACACTTGATGTATGAACGTGGCTGACCTGTCCCCTAACAAGGGGACAAAACACCGGGGCGGCCAGCTGTAGAACACAAGCAAATGAAGCATCCCAGAGAATATGTCACATGTCCTGTAAACAGTTCAACCTCTACGACTATGCTCCCGGGCTCTGCCTGCAGAGTCTGAGCAAAGTCACTGAAGTTAAGTCTGTTAAAAGCTCAACAAAGTGACCAAATAAAGACCAAAAAGGCTAATGTTTACTCTCTGCTCCTGAAGAGCACTCTCCAACAGTCTGTGAGACACTCCAGATACCTGTGGCTGGGCCCATCATAATGTTTACTCTCCGCCTCAGCGTGAGGAAACTGTGGATTTAGGTTCTGCACAAACACAGAAATACATCTATGTATACTCAAACTCCTGCAAACTGTTATCAGCATTTCTTAGACTCTAAAGAATACAAATCAGTCCACTATAACGCCTCTTTCCAGCCAGATCCATTGTTGACATTAATATCAGTTAATATCTAAAATTCTTAATGTTATATTAATATAGAGCATGGTCTATATGGGATTAAAAGTCCACAGGTCTCTCAAATAATAAGTGCAGACCCAGTACAAAGGATGCTGATACAATGTTTCTGCTGCTTACAGCATTGAAAGGAAATGTTTTAAATTGAACTAAAACGTGTTTTTGGATGTGTGTCCCTGTTAATCTGGAAAATCAACAGACCATTTCTTTGGAAAAAAGTCTTGCGTAAAAAGTATTTACAATGAAAACTGTAATGAGAAACGGTCATTTGAGGTTACACACCAACATAGAAAAAACCACAAAATAGTCTGCTAAGGGACATTTATAGCACCTTTACGCATCTTTACGTTTTCTGCTTTGGTTCACTATCAATGCTGATTTTAGCATAGAAGCTCTGACAAACCAATTATGCTACCTGCCTACGCTAACACTATCAACAGAAATATAGCTGTTGAAAATAGTGGAGCATTTAGAAGCTTCCAACAAAACATAAAGGTAATTATAACCAGTTGAAAAGAGACTGCCACAGTATAGTGGCCAGTTTTCCTGAAACACGACGTCATATAAAGCTTGATGTTTGATTAAATGATAATGATATTTCAATTGTGTGTTTGCAGCTTTCCTTTTTTAATCGTCAGCCCCGCACTATTATTCCATTCACCTTAATTGTATTGGATTGAAGGCAGATCAGCTCTCAGAGATAAATATCTCAAAACCTTAAAGCAACACTGCCTGCCTGGCTACACACGACCGGAGACATGTTTTGTGTAATTCAATGAGCCAACCCTTTAATTTAGAAAAACATTCATTTATTTTCAAGTAACTGATTTACCAGATGAGATTCCATTGTATTCATGCTGGTAATCATTTCAGCTACTGCTGTGAATAATCAACACACTGCAAATTCATCTCAAGAACTGATGCGTTCAGTACCCAATAGTCATATCCATGACCTAAGAGATAAGTAAACCATAAATTATAGTAGATGCATTGAAAAAGGCATAAACTACCGGGCACCAAGTTGATTTATTGGAGTTAGTTAAACACAGCTGCACTCCTTTTACTCCCCAGCTGTTACAGACAGACGAGGGGCCCAATATGATGGCCCAAATAATCAAGCAATACATATCATTAGTCAGGCAATTCTCCCACATGCCCTGTTGGGAAGTCCATTAGTCTCCATAAAGGCACCAAACAATCCCACTCCTGTTACCCAAAACTCACACAACCTCCGTTAGCCCCAGTCCCATTTAAATTCCAATAATGAACCCACCATTCTCCTGAAACGCCCCAACATTCAACCCACTTCCTCTTTTAAAATCCAGACATTCTCCCTATTGAAACCCATTCTAGCCGAGACAACCCCCCCCCTCCCCCCACCCCCACATTTCTTTCCTCTTTCTCGTTCCCTGTTAAAACCATACTCCTCTTCAATCCCACAGGAAGCACGGGAGGAAGACTGGAGAGGGAGTGGGCGTCCAGCACACTGCTGCTAACTCACTGCTCAATGCCCCCCCTCCCTGTCGACCAACCGGCACTAAGCCATGCCTGGAAAAGAAGAGCGCAGGAAGAAAGGAAGAAAAACAACAACCACAAGCTAAAGAACCCACACATTTCACACATCATTCCAGTAGGAGAAAGCAGCTGTGATTCTGGAATCCCCTGTTAGTTTAATCATTCCCAGTTCATAACAGCAGGTCTGTATTGGAGCTCATCAACAGAGAGGACAGATAACTCTCACTCACTGGACTCCTCATCCATCTAAACAGAAAGAGATAGAGACTCCTTGAGGCACCCTTTCTTCTTAAGGGTTTCTTATTTTAGCCCCATTGCTGACAGGCTCATTTGTGTGTGGATCTAACCGCTGTTTCGCAGCGTTGCCTGCCAACAACTCTGTTACTGCCTTAGTCATATCTCCAGCAACTCTGCCCCGCTGGAGTCTTCACATAGAGAGAAACCATAAAAGGAATATTCTACAAAAGCCCCGGGGTTTGCATTAGTAAGCTTCACTCTGTTGCTCAGGCCTTACTCACCATTTCAACGTCTGGTTTACACATCAGCAGGCCCCTAAATCCACTGATGAGTAGTTTCTTCCTCAGAGGGCAAGAGTCAGGGACAAACAGAGCTTGGGGAATTAGTTTGGACAGCAGAGGAGCTCTCATAATTTTCAACACTCTGAAAGGGTATTTTGTTACATGTTGCGTTGTACTCGCCAAAAGCATGACCAATTTAATTTGCCCAGGAAAGCTCCTAAGAATTAAGCTGCATCTTCCTGGTGACACATCGAACTACAATGCTTGAAATTCAATGTGGTGCTTCTGCCAAGTACTAGGGGCCCAACAGATCTCTGATAAAATCTACACAGCACTTTCAAAACCATCTTCACTGAGATAGTGTGAGCAGCAACAACTGACAGAAAATGGTGGTAGTTTTTCATCAAACACCTCTCCTACAAGCCCACGGCTCAGATTTCATCCATTGTCAACGTGCGGGGCGTTATCCTGTTCCTGACAAAAAATAGCACATCGCACAGGGTTAACAAAGCCCAGAAACAATGCGTTAGCTTGTTTAAGATGATTATGACTGAGGAGGGCGGTTGTTTCAAGGCCGCCCCCTCACTACAGACACACAGAGGGTCTTTTGGACAATGTAAGGCCTGGCTGCTTTGCATCAGTCATCAAAGGCATCAGACTTGGCAGACTCTTTTTTTCACTATCAGCGACACTGTTAAACACAAGAACCCTGGCTCAGAATCACTGTGTTTGAAACGCTCATGGCTACTCCAGAGAGTGGACATTCGGTGTATGGGCCAGCATACAAAACCTTTCCAGCATTACAGTGATCCAATGTCCAACCAAGGGAAAAATGTGAGAATCGGCCAGATTCCCAGTGAATAGTATCATCAAATACTTACATCTTTAATGCAATATTTACCTAATATTGGATGAAACCTGTATGTTTGTATTACACATGTGCAACCATTACAAATATGTTGGCAAAAATGCCAGCACAAGATCCATTTAGGAGCGGTTTGATCATTTCACATATTCTTCCTACCAATGCTGTAAGATTGCTTTGCCAGCTACAGTTTCCAAGGTGAAGAATATACTTTCAATAGTTACTTTTAAGCTAAAGGTCCTGAGTCTTCTAACTGCCATTTGGCAAACTCCATCTCCTACAGAGGTAATGTTATACAATTTAAATATCCACCTCTACTCTAAAGCCAACATCAACTAAAAAGCCCTAAAGTTCCCAGCAAAAGGGATAAAGGTTTACATTTCCCTTTTCCTGGGAACTTTAAGGATTTACTCATGTTAACTGGGAAAACTATTTGTGCTGAGGACAACGATCAAAAGTTCTAGAAAAGCTCCTAAATGGACCATGTGCTGGGATGTTTTCTTTATTTTTATTACGTACAAAGAGCTCAACAGATGTAGTGTTTCCAGCCACAAATCCTGGATTTCATTTTTGATCGTTTTCACCATCAGGTGCCAAGCATTTATAACCTAGAATAAATCTTGGGCAGTTCAGATGACTTTATTACTGGGAAGCATAAGATATCAGAACATAAAAAGTATACAAAATGCTGACATAGCAAGCCAGAATACTGGAAGAAGAAAAAGCAATATCACCTCCTGCCAGCCTAACGTGCATATTTTAAATACCGCCTTCTTGACTGCGTAACAAAATCCAGTTCAATGGGTTGTTTAAGAGGCCTTTGACCCAAAAACCCAATTACATTTTGAGTATTTTTTATCTCTTGTAAATCATATGGGTGCCTGATTATCAAAAATAATAGTCGGATCAAATCTGAACAAGTGCATTTGTTTTGAAAAATCTCAGACAGCTTTCTAATCAACTCAGAAAGAGGTTGTTGATGTAGTGGACACACTGCAGGGCTGAGGAGGAGGGGGTGGGGGGTGGGGGCTTATCCTTACTGCCTGGCATGAGTCCAACTATGCACTCCAGGGTATTTCTACCAGGGAACCCATTCTCCACCGTGCTACACGGCTATCTGGCTGAAGTGGTTTGTTATGAAAATGAGTAGCAGATATCGATCATGTATCAGTGGTGCTTTAAGTGCTGTAATATGATGCAGTGCATGGTAATATCCTTATAATATATGGCCTTCAATAATGGTAAAGTGGTTAATCTTGCATAACAGGGTCCATTCCACCTTTTTTTTTATGGAGGGAAACATTGCAAGTGAAGCAAGCAGAGTTCCTCCTTTTTACAGGCCTCTTGCTTCACTTATGAAAACATGTGGTAATGAAGATGTTGCGTTCAAAGTCCCACCAGGAAATTAATTCTGAGCTCAACGAAGCATTGGTGTTGTTGAGACTTACTAGGTAATTAGAAAAGGTAGTACAGAAGATGCTGTGTTGTGACTAAAGCATATTATGTTTTAGAGCTCCGGGAGTTAAACAAATCACTTCAGCTCTGTAGCTGAGCCTTGCCACCACTCAAGTATTATGAACAACCCTATCATCTCATCTTTAAATGGCTTAGATGAAATACGTTTTACGACACTGATGAAATCCCTGAGAGGTGATGTTGCCTTGTAAAATGCTGGAACCGGGGTGAGGGAAAGGATGACATCTTTCTTTTGTTTTTCTAACACACCCCAACACAATGTCTGCCAGCAGCCCTATCATCATCATAGTCGTAATACAGACAGCTATGTCACAAGGAGGGGACGTCTGGTATTTGCTTGTCAGTATACTCCTCTGGTCTGTGTGATAACTTGTCTGTGTCCTTATGGCTAATGACTTGATGATGAAAAAATGTGTAGGCATATAAAAAAAACCTGATTAAGCATTTTTAGAGCGGCATGGCTGTTGAGATGGACATTTCATTTGATCGGTTTGTCCAAAACTTTGATCCCGACTGAAATATCTCAAAAACGTTAGATGAAAAATTAGATGTAATGGTGATATGTTTTCCTGAATGATGAATTGTAATACCTTCGGTAATCTTTATGTTTAAACGTAGGCCCCCATCAGGTAAAGATTTCAAATACCCATCAGCCTCAGATGTACTTGTTTAGTGCTTATTAGCACATGTGTGCATGCTAACCTGCTAAATTTAAGATTAGCATGGTAAACATTAAACCTGCTAGCATGTTGGTATTATAATTGATATCGTTGATGTTTTTATTTTAAAGAATTAGGTTATGTAAGTGCAGCCACACACACACACTTCTTAGTCTTGATACCATTGCAATGTTTTTCTCCTGATATTTCTGTATGGGATTATATGCCTTGATCAAATTTAACGCTCCTAAACAGCTAAACAGACTATTTGGCGGTAGCAGCCTTCATATTGCTTAGCATACAGGGATGCCTTTCTCCTCATTGTTGACACAGAGCTGTAAAGTCATGTCTACATGGCAAGTTAAGGTCATGGAAGACAGATAAGCCCTTGTCAAAGAAGACAACAAAGACCCGAATAAAGAACCTTTTGTCCATAGACTTAAAGTCTCAGCTAAGAGGAGACATCCATTCACGTTTGGTCTCAACATGAGCCACAGGAGCTGTATGAGAATTAATTTGTCTCACTCACTTTCCTTTTTCTTTAGGAAAAGTCTTTCAGTTTCACAGTCATGCCTGTTGTCTTTTTAACCAATTTGGCCACATACCCACAATGCACTTTGCCTAGTTTTAACTTTATTCACTTTTATTCTGTATAAGACACTCTTGTTGGGAAGACCAGGGAAGCTACAGTATACCACAATAGGCTCACTGTTAGTTGAGAGTTTTAGCTTTGCACTCCGCAACTTGTCAATACCAGGCCCATTCAAAAGGGACAGTGGGTCTAGCCTGTAGGAAACCTGGAGGCAACAGAGGTATCAGGTAACAAGTGATTCAACATGTCTGTATATGCTTTGCATATGAGAAAGTATTTTCTGAGAAGAAAGTTTCTTATATCCCAATGCGCTTCAGTGCAAATCAAATCCGGAAGTTAATAAGCTATGCACGCATCTAAGTGCCAGCATTAAGCAAGATAGAAGCAAGATAACAAGTTATACAATTCCCGAGGTGCAGAGGATAAAGCCTATGATGTTCCCAAAAAATATATTCTCAGCACTGGAAAGGCACATACTGTACTGTGCGTCTTGATTGACTCTCAACCACACATTTGCAATGAAGCAAGTAATGCCTTTAATAACACTGGCAAAGAAAACATACTTTAATAAGTAGTCAAGCTATAAAAACTGTCAGAGAACACTAATTGGGATTACAGAAAGGCATACATTGTGTATTCTGTAAATTAACTCGCTATAACTTTTGATGTTAACATAATTATCGTTAACCCTGAGTCAAGTGAAGCAGAACAATTTTACATCAGTGCCGTGTTTTCCATTGTTAACAGGTATGAGTGTGAAAAAAAAGGTAAACCTTAAAGCAATATACTAGACCACAGCCAATACAAACTCATGGAAAATAATCCCTCGGGTTAAAGAGCTCCAACATCCTTTTAACCAGGATGTGAGCCGGGAAGCCCCCCTCTCTTTACAGTGCAATAAGGATTACAAATTAGGCTAAACATCCTGTACCTCCATCCCAAAATCTTTTGAAAAATGCAGGTATTCATTGACAAAAAAAATGCATGAATTAACCAAAATGTGCCAGAAGTCCAAACCACAAACAGTGAGTCACAGCTTGAAATGTACCATTTAGTTTACTAAGCTAATGGACCACACAGGAAGAGGCTAAATGTTCTTCTAAAGGGAAGCACGTTTCAGAGTTCAGCCACCACCCTTTCACCAATGCTTTCTTCAGAAATATTCTCAGATGGAGATTTGTTTTGTGAAGCTATTGTTCCTTTCCCTGTAGGGGATTCCTCTTCGGGGCGCGCACTGTTTGAAACATTTCTCCCCAGAACTGCCTTCAGGTCATTATTGAAGATGCCACACCTACAGAAGCTCTTTCGAATAATGTTAAGAGACTAATCTCCAATTTAAATGCTAAAGTGAAGCAACACCAACTACAAGATCAGACTGACGCCTGTTTGATGATTGATTTAGGGAGGATATAAAAAGTCAAAGGTATCACCCCGTCCTTCTGGTGTTTGTGTGTGTATCCTCGAATTTCCTGTTTGTTTCTCCCCTCGCTGTGATTCTTCCTTTAAACTGTGCACCACCCCTGTCCATCTCATCGACATCTCTTATTTGCATTGTGACACAAAGACCCATAGAGCTCAGTGCTGAATACAAATACTGTATAAATGCCTTATTTATCTTGAAGGGAAAAAGGGCCTGTGCACAGTCTAAACTGCACTGAGCTGCACATTTCCGATGAGCGAGTCAAAGCGAAGGTTTTCATTCAAGCTTAGAGCCTCTGGTATGGAAACATGTTCGGTGCCCACTTTCCATCTTTACCTCCACTAGTTCAGCTGACTTGCTGTTTCAGCAGCTGCAGCCTGACAGGACACGTTTAAAACTGCCTTGTCAAACACATGAAAATAAAGTCCTTTATTTACAACAGCAATGAACATAAATGGTGTGCATTGGCAAACATCGACCAAACAGCCTCCTATGAGAACATTACACTGAAAAAACTAAAACATTGACTTTAATTAAATGTACTATGTCAACACATTTCAAATAAATGTATTAGGTTAGTTGAAAGCAATAATATTAAGTTGAACCTAATGTTTTTTATTTATACTTAATATTATTGGTTTAACTAACCTAATATAGTTAAGGGAAATCAGTTGACAGTCACGGTTTCATTTTTATCAGTGGATTTTCTCAAATTTAAACCCTATTGAGAAAAAAAATTAAGTCATGCAATTGTCCCCACATTATTCTGCGGTTAGCGATTCACTGTGAATTTATGTTGGTTTTTATTCTTTCCCAATTTGACAGTAACATTTAGAGCCACTGCTAAAGAATGCAATCATACATAACATTGAATACTTGTCAACACCATCTCACTTATACATCCTGTAGGAGACAGACATACATAGACAGGCATAATAACTCATTTGGAGCTGTGGCCTCATTTTCCTTTTAACACGTTACTTCATCAGATGAGATGGGAAGATAGCAGAAGGCCTTTTTTTCCAAAGTGAATTCCTGGGTCTCTTTCCACTGCAGACTCCATGCACAGCCAGTGGATCATGGAAACGCCATAAATGCAGCGGATCTCTTTGTTGCCGTGTACAAACAAAGGACGCAAAATCTGTTCAATGAGTAACCACATTCACTTACTTATTCCATGCTCAGTGGATGTATACAAACTACAGAATGGATTTCAGAAGCTGTGGCTACAACACAATAAACCCTGCTTACTTTTCACATAAGGCCAAAGAAGATGTTTCAATAATTAAAATCAATGATGTAGCAGGCAGCATTTGCTAACTTATTAAACATTCATGGCAGACATGAGAACAAAACACAAAACAGTATTGTCTGTGGTTTGTTTAGGCTGAAGAGCAGAGGAACTAGACACATAATTAATTCCTACAGAAGTGCAGAAACTACTCAATTTTTAATGCGACACAATAGATGTACTGTTTTCAGATGTGTCTTTACGGTTAAAAGTAAGAAGAAGAGAAAAAGCTGCTTGACTTCTGTTTCCTCTCAGTGACATGCACGTCTAGCCTCGGGTGCGTCTGCTGCACGCCACAGACCTCGCCTGCTCTACAAAAGTATCAGTTCTGCCAGATAACCTGCCTGTACAGAGGCCCTATTGTCCCTGAGTGAAACCAAAATCCTACACCTCACTAGCAGTTCCCTTAAATCTGTACTACTCAGACATGGTGGAGTTTATCAAAGCTGGGACTAAGGGACACAAAAAGTGATCCTCAAGCTCCCATGGTCGACACCGAAAAGCAATATTTCGAACAATGGATGCAGTAGAAGGAAGTCTGGGAAGGTCATCAGACCAAAAAGCAAAAGCAGCAGCAAGTAGTGCAAGGCCCACTCAGGACCCCAAAAACGCGGCCTACAGATTCTAGAATTACACAGGATCATAACCTATATTTCACGACCATAGACATCCATCTAATCCCAGAGAGTGGGCTTTAATGAAAAGAAAAGGTATGTTTTTGGGGAAATGATGGAAAAAAGTTGATGACTGATGAGAAAAGCTGGCTTGTTAGATCCCTGCACAACACAGAGGGAAAAACACTTACTCAGGATGCTGAAATGCACTGCAGGAGTGAAATTTTATCATGATTCAGCTCCACTTTTGCAGGTGTGCAAGCACATTTAAATGTAGAACTGACGGAGCTAGACTTCACGTTTCCTAGATGCATTATCTTTCAATCTCATTCTGTGGAGAACTTGAATAACCAATTAACTCTGAAAAAGCATATTGATATTTAATCAGGTTTATCCTGTGCCCAAAGCGAGCCAGGGAGCCTCGCATTAAGGATTAAGGACTTAGCCATCAACATGCCCCTGAGATTAGTTTGATCTTTCACAGGTTAACTCATAGCCCAGTTAGAGTGGCTCTCCTTGCAGATTGACCTCATATCTGTGGCTTTAGTTTGGCAGCTTATAAAAGCAACATTCAGAACTGAAAGGTAGAAGAGCATATAGTAAAAAATTTAATCATCCCCTCTTCAGCACAACTACAGTCACAAAGAGGCGGAATCCAATTGATTTCGAGAGCGTTTAGCATTTCATCTGGGAAATAAATCACCACAGTTATTGCCTGTGGTTGGCTGCAGGGTGAAACCGTGGGCATTATTTACAACCTCCCCACAGATGATGACAGTTAATAAACTGAGCGCGGGACGAGCAGCTTTTATTTTATTCAGCAGGTCCTGTCTGACTCCCACAGAAGCCACGATGCCATGACAGGTTCGCAGAGGGCTGTCAGGTGGGCTTCCTGTGGGAACGACTGTCAGGTGCATTAGCAGGTCTCAAATTCAATTTCCAGTGTCCTCCCCTAACCCACAACTGAAACTAGGAGTGGACTAAATGACCTTGTGTTAAATAAATCTGTCAATTGTAATCATTTAAATCTATGATTCAATACCGTTGGGTATCTTAGATATAAGTGATATCATTGGTTAACTCTTGCGTCACCTGTCTAATTTTCCATCTTCACAACTGTTTAGATGCGGCCTACATTGATAACACAACAACAAATGTATCACTCAAAATACACAAGAGAAAATCTGCAGGACAAAATGACCCAAGGGTTCATTTTTTACTCATGATCCATTTTGAGTTTTTCTCAACTTGACAATCTTTCTCAATGTAAACAGCTGACCAGATGTTCTCACTGGCTTCCTAGCAACACAAACACTTCTTAGGTCAAACAGACTCTTCTAATAAAGATCAGGACAACAGTCGTCCATCCCTGAAAACCATGTATCTCCTAGTTTGGTGATTTTTAAAATAAGTCGTCGGATTACATGCTCCTTTGCGAGCTGAGAAAAAATGATCCTTCTTCTTAAGGCTTCGTAAAAAACCCTTCAGATTATCTCAGAAATTAATTGTGACTAAGCTTTGAACAATTCTGTTTGTCCTTCTTTAGCACCTCCTGTACTGTAGCATTTTAATGACTTTACCTTTCAAGAAACTAGTGTGTTATAAGGAAGTGTTGTTTAGATTTGTAGGTGTAGGTGGATTTACAGCTGACACACAAAGACAGGTTTATTCAGCATGAGTAATCCTTTATTATTCTGCCAGACAGGAAAATAATATATCTGATTTTCAAAATAAAAGTTGCCTCATCTCTGTTAGGGCAATATTTAACACATCCAGTATATTCACTAACAAATATTATTGCGTTTTAACAGATATCCATAGAAATCTCAATAAGATTTTGAGTTAACGGCTAAGCCAACTGCTAAACCTGGATGGCACAACAACATGAACACATTGTGCAAGCTCCAGCTGCTCTTTCCTTAATTAATAAAAACATTAAGACATGTGTCAATTGTGTTTATCAAGATGTAAAACACTCCACACATCAAAGCATTTGGCATTAAGATGGTAATAGGAGTTTGACATCTTGTTCCCATTAAGTTTTAACGATTATGGACACTGCGTGCTTGGAATACACCGTGTGCCACATCTGTGTTAGCCTGTGGCCAAAAAGCAACAACAATAACAACAGCTAAAACTGTCAGACCATATGGCGGACCTCGCATTCCCTGGAAATGAAAATGAAAAGTAATTCAACCAAATTGTTCTGCATACCATATCTATCACCACAGCTGCTCATTGCTAATCTTTTCAGGTCTAATAAAGATTTAAAATTCTTATTTACTGTGGGAGATTTGCTGCAGCGTGAAATGTGCTCTGTCTAGTTTGTTTAGAGGCCCAGAAATATTTAGGGACTCTGTCTTTTTGGCTGACAAACACTTTTGATTTGTTATGGTTGTCTGAAAAACCGGCACTGGTTGTTACTTGTTGGAGCAGACAGGAAAGATGCAAATTGCATGTGCACTGCTGGCAACAAACACTCTGAGCTTATCTGCTTATAAGGAGGAACAACGGTGCAATGAGCGTGGACAATGATGATTCATGAGAATAGGAAGTTAAAGTCATTAGGGGGTAAAGTGATACTTCTGCTCACTTTCTCCACAGACATCTGGCCTTCATGGGGTCTGAGTCGCTCAAACTACATCTGGAAAATACATACATTTACTTAAATTTAGTTGGATTATTCTTCTGATTTTCCAGACAAATCTCGCTACGGTCTAAAGTGAGGTGTTCCTTTAACAACTGAAATGTAAGCCACTAAAAGACAATGTAGGAACAAAGCATTGAAGTAACAGTCAAAACAATGGTACCTCATTAAAAATATTAGGTTTCTATGAGCTATTTCAGGGACAAAATAGAGCACTAATCCAAGCAGAGCAAGGCAAACCAAGAACCTGTTCCTGCTACTTCAAGCACTTGTTTTCATACTTTCATCAGCTTTACTCCACATTGGCCAGACTCCAGACTCTCTGTGCTTCATATCATCTGTGCAACTAGGACAGAGTGACTGTCTTCACATTTTGATCTAATTTCCTTCTAGGACCAGATGCAAACTGGGCACATGATGCACCAGTTTTATTCATTATGTAAGAGGATGCTCAAAATATAGGACATTCAAAAAATAAATACTTTTGAGAAGCAATGAGGCAACAGAAGGCATGCAAATCAGAACATATATGGAGGTTGTGTAAATAATAAAAAGGTAGAGGAGGAATCAGTTTGTAGTGTGTTTCAAGGTGACAGAATTGTTCTATTTTTGCCTGTAAGTAGGTCAAAGTCATCATAAAATGATGACACTACACTGCTCACTGTGATATCAAAGATATTACATAGAAAATAAACAAAGTGATTAGAACATTTAGTTCAACAGTATATTTTTAAAAATTGCACATCCCCTCCCTGAAGCATCACCATCATGAATGTGGTGAACATTTGCGCACTTGGATTTCACACGGGATGCGGCAGAGATGCGTATTTGCGCACTAAACACAACTTTCCGGGAAACCACTATGACTGTTTTCCTTATCAATAATAAACATCCCACGTTGGCATTTGACGGTAAACTTTTTAGAGCCTCCATGTAACTTTTACCAGGTCACAGGCTGAGCAGCGAGACGGTGAGAAACTTTTCCTTCCACGCTGGCTCAAGTTTCTCTGCGGGTTTTGGAGCGGAATTCGCTGAGATTTACGGAAAGCAAAGACAAAAGCAAAAGCTTAGCGTTACAACCCAGCCACGTAAATGTTGTAATAGCTTCCCGACATACCTTTCCTTTCCGCCAGAGCACAGCAGCCTAAGCAGACAGAGGTGAGAAGGATCCACTTCACTAAACGGCCTGCCATCGTGTTTTGAAGCTCCCGGTCACAAGGTGTCATTCCATGCCAACAACAGGCGATATTCCGCTTTATCAAAACTGAAAAACCTTTAGTTGTTTTTATCCTTAAGTTAAAGACTTTTCCTTCCCTGGGAAACTTTGACAGCTCCTCCTCCTCGCAGATATCTCCAACAGTCCGAGCTCGTGCAGCGAGCACAAACTACTGGCAGCTCTGACGTCAGCAAGAGGGAGGATAGATGCGCCTCAGGTAGAGGCACAGGGGATGATTTCAGAAACAAGAAATGTGAACAATGCTATAATCACTACTTCCGTGAGTTGCCTACTGTATATGAAAGTACACACAATGAAAATGTATAGAAAGGACAAAACATGCCAAAGAATTACAGGTCGTATTATGCAATGTGCCTTCATTTCCAAATTCAGTGGTTCAGTGCTTGATGGGAAGCTGGATAATCGTCCTATAGTGAATAAAATGGTCTGTCTCCTTGAAATGATTCAACTTCCATATAGTAAAAAAAACACACAACCTTCCAACGTGTTCAATGCTTGAACCTGAAGAAAACCATACACATATACATGTTTGTTGTTGACCTCACACTGTTTTTTTTTCATTTTTCAAAGTGATAATCAGATTTTTCAGCAAATATATTACATAACATACAAAACAAGTAACCCTTAATTTGGTCATATAGTACGAAATTATGACCAAGACAAGTAGGCCTACTGAGCGACAAAAAAAAAAAGAACATGACAATTATGAATCTCTCAAGCAGACAAACCGTGTTTGGGTAGATCATATTTTGGTTTTAGGAACTTCCTATTACCTATCAGTCCATACATTCTAACATACTGAACAGTAATATGAGTTTGACACTATTGAGCCCTGAGTCATTGAATATAGCTTTAAAAACAAAATGTGCCCTAGACATATTGCTCTGATGCTATTTCCTTAGGAATCAGGTTTTAATGTGCCTTTGACTCTTAAGCATATGTATGACATTGACACAATAACTACGAATGCTGTAGGCGTCCTTCGCAGCAGACAATTTGATTTGTTATAACAGGAAAAGCACAAGTTTAACTAATAACATTAATGGTGGCTCAGTAAGTGTCCCAGAAAGTCATTAAGCCAGTGAGTGGGAATGAACAATATCAGGATACTGGAAGAAGCAAATGGAGTGGAGTCATTTTCAATATCGTTTTTTCCACTTTTCCTGCTATGTGATGTTGAAATATCTCCTGTGGAATAAAACCTATTTGATCTTTCTTAGACAATGAAAGCTGGTCAAGTCTATGTACTTTAAGGCCAGAAGAAACAATACAAAAATCTAAAATTACCACAAAGGATTTGGGATGAAGCGCTAGGAATGACACTGATGCTAAGTGTAATCAAAGAATTTATCCACAGACTTGGAGAGGTAAGTGCATTTTGCACACATATTTACCATTTGTTGGATTTTTACATACAAAAATACATCTAATGTAAGTGTTACTAGAGCTATTTCAGGTGAACACCTTAATATAGGAAGTTATAAAAAAGGATGACTCATCTTGGACGTCAAAGCTGACTTCTAAAGGTTTCATACCAGCTAAAAATAACCTTTAATGTTTCTTTATTTGTTAATGTGCATATATGAAAGACAGCCCTCAGTATCAATGTCATGCAACAGTTGAATGGACCAAATGTCTAGACCATTGACAGAGTGTCCGTCTGATGGGAGTCGAGTCTAATTGGATGTGAAGCTGCTTAAATGTGTTTGTTGTTGTACACAGATCAGACTCTATGGGGACAGGAGTGATAGAAATCATTTCTCACACTGGTGTTTATTTCATTACCGCGGCCTAATGGTTCAGCAAATCGTCTTTGGTTGTACTGTTGGAGGAAGGGGTTATTGTGTTGGGTGAAATTATGACCATTTTCCTCGAGGAGAAATTACCTAATGTGAGGCTAACGTTTCACGGGAGACGGCAAGCTATTCTCAGTGAGATGCAACTGCCAGTTTAAATGGTCCAAGCAATGACATTTGAAAACAGAAAAATAAATCCATGGCCTTTGTCATTTTGGTAAATCAGGGGGGAAATGATAACTGAAGGAGGTCCATTGAATGATAAAGTTATTCCCTTCACAAGGTTATGCTTTTTTTAAGTCCCAAGAGGATCAAGAGAAGTCAAATATTGCAATTTTACCTTTATTGAAAATCAAACGTGTGCTTCACTTCAGATTCATATATTTGAATCTAATAAATGGGTTGGTTTTAAAGGTTTTGGAACCAAGGTTCACCTCGGACTAAGCCACAATGGAGGCTTATTAAATTAAAAGAAAAGGTTAAGAAATCACCTTGGCTTCTCTAAAGCGGTCGATTTCTACACCGCTGTTCAACGTCTCAATTTTGAAATGTTCCACCGTTAGAACGAAAGACATCCGGGATGTATCAGTGTTTCATGTCACCATCCATCCAGAGCCTTACACCACAGATGTCTGTCATCCAAGCAGAAACACCAAACAAACACAGAATAATGGCGGCTGGGGATTCAAAAGAGAGAGTAAGATGAAAAGAAGTGAGAGAAGAAGAAAGTGTGTGAAAGAACGAGAGGAGAGGACAGCTACTGGCTGGCAAAGTAAATACATGTCCCACCTTTCATAATTTACATTTTCCATCTCTTATGTTCATAAAATACAGGTACTAAGTATCTGAAGGATCATTTTAAATATATGTGAATTTATGCAGTTCGAAGTTGAGTTCTTTAAGGTAAAGGTAATGCCTAACAATAAGAGGATGATGTTTACATGAGGAGCCTTATTAAGTGGATCGGTGATGCAGAAAGGTTATGGGACTGTGATGTGGGGGGAGCAACTCCTTGTCTTAAAGGTTTAAAGTCTGATCTGCATGAAAGGGCCCAGATGGACCAGCAAGATCTCAGTACATTATTTGGAAAAACATGCACAGATAAGCACCAACCCCCACTAACAATATGCTCATTTATGATTGTCTTGTAAAGATGAGCTGCAGAAGCAGGAAGCATATGGGATCATATAGGATTTACAGTCACTCAAAGGCGTAACATTTGCTGTTTCCACCCAAATTACATTAACGATGGGTTTCGGAAGATAATTGGTGCATATGCTAAATATCAGACAAGAGAAAAGGCTTGGACATGGTTATATATCTGTTTTTAAAAGAAAATGTGTGTGAGCTTAAAACCAATGGGTGGATACTTTTTGTGTTTTCTTCTACTAAATGTTTTGACACTACAATCTATATTTAAATGGCTGCTTTTACGCAACAATTGATCATTAATGTTTGGACGGAACAAAACAAAGGAAAAGGCAATATAAAGATTGTGCCTTATTGTTCAGTTTTTAAAATTTGTTTTGTTTATGCATTGAATTTAAAAAAGTGTTTAATTATTGCCCAAATAATACCAAATGTAAAACAGCTGGAAAGCGACATACCAAACTGTGGGTTATGAGTGATACTGCTCCCAAACGTAATGAAATAAAATTGAGAAAAGTAAATATTTAACTTCAAAAGTATTTCCTGTGAATCTCTGCACTATGACACATTCGTCATGGTTGCTTAACCTCTGACATATGAGATAAAACGTGGATTAGATGAGCCCATGAAAGCTTTAGTAATAGCTTTCTGAATTGTGTTTTTACCAGTATTGCTGAAAACCCTGAGGGGATTAGACCAAACTGTCAAGTACCAATTAATGTGGTTTAATTACAGGAGCCAGTGAGATTACCATGTATCCCACCATCTGCACCCCTAAAGGCAATGCTCTTTCATCCAATTTATAGCGAAGGTAAGTATATGAATTGATTGTTGTTTTGTGATAGTGAGTATGCACACGCGTACACTTTGTTTTCTCATCCTTGTAAGAAGGATAACACATGCATATCTTTTTGCTCTGTGTTGCACCGTTTCCTGCAGAGGCCCCTGGTTTTTGGCTCTCAGCCATCTTCACTTGCCAGAGCATGTGGTCTCCATGGCAGCCCATTGGGTTACACAGTAAACACCTTAGAGTAAATGAATGAACCTGTTTTAATCCAATAGGAATCCCTTTCTCAACTTCTCAACTAGTCACATCCTGTTTCATAACATGGAACACCTTGTTCACAGTTATGAGTAATGAGAATGATTCCCTGAAGGCTTGTGGGTTTAGATTTCAAAGATTATTTTGCTAAATGTATATTTTTTAAAAAGGCAGTTTGCCAAAGACCATGTCTTTACAAAATCAAACCAAAATAAACAATAGGACGTATATGTAGGCCTATGTGCCAATCAAAAAAGTGAACAGTTAGACATTTTCTTTGTTTGTGTCATGGATTGCAGGATAACATAGCTTTGATATTTGAGGTGACCCTATACGTAGGCCAATTAATTATTTCCGCGTCCGCGTGGGGGTGCTACGGCAGGGGCGGAGCGGTGGGGGGGGGGGTGGCTTCTGGGGCTCAAGTCCCGAATGTTTTCTCAAAAGCCCCAAATCTTTTTTTAGGTTTTTAAATTAAGGGTAACGTCAACTATGTGTAATTTCCCCTCTGTCTCTCTGACTGGACCAGCAAATCAATGGAGCAACAGTTCTATTGCTGCGGAAGTGTCGCTATCTAAGATTGTTGGCTTGGTTTTCTTGGTTGTATATTGACAATTGTAGAAGTATAAAGTTAGCGGAATCTTTATTTCAGAATGGGCACGGCGGCGGGCCCATTAGGGGCGCTTCTGCACAAAGAGGTTAAATGCAGATCTTTATACATTGGGTTTGTATACCTCTCTCTTCTCAGAAAATAACGAGTGGCTTTTTTCTACGTGTTTTAATGCAGTTTAACGCCCTCGGACCTCCTATGTTAGCTTTGGACTCAAGCCCCGACTGTTTATAATGTCAGGCTCCGCCCCTGTGCCACGGTCTTTGTGACGCAAATTACTTCAAGTGCCAACCTTTGTGAATCGTGTGCGCACTGGAAACTGGATGACTGCGGACGCTCTTGTTGTTGGGTATTACACTCCCCTCCAGTTGGTGGCGTCACCAAATCATTGGTTGCCCACCGCCTAAGAACCTCAGTAATAAAGAAGAAAGACTTGGTGCCGTGTAGGCTAAGCCTACTCCGCTGACTGGATTGCAAAGAAGGAGAAACTGAACTGAAGGTTTGTTTAGTAAAACGAAGCAAAAATGGCGGAAAAGTCCTAGCAAATAAACTTACGTGGAGCGGTAAATGCACATGCTTGGAAAACCAGGCGGACCTTCAATTTTAGTATAATTGGATGTGTGAAAATCCGCGAGTCGTTCCACGTGTGAACAATGACAAATCAATGAATGCAGGCTTTGGTTGATGGGCCTTTAACTACCAGTTTGCACTGACGCGGTTTGGTGCACATTCCGGATGAGGGTTAGGGTGTGGATTGGTGCCATACTTTTCCGGTAAAGGTTAGCACAGTCCTCCAAATCCATTCAAGTCAGCGTTGAGAAAGTGTCCATGACTACAGGAAACTCTGAGTCACGAAGATTGTCCGTTAACAGGCTGGCTTCAGCAGTGCAGATTTGCATTTCAAATCGTTGCTACAAAATTACCTGCCAAACCACAAATATGTCAGCTTGGCAGATGATGTGCATTCCAACTCTCTGTTGTACAAGTGATTGATGGATTGAGATCATGGATGTAATCAGGTAAAATGTAGATTTCTCTGCAGATAGACACTCTTTCCAGTGCAACTTCAGATTTAAACTCAGGAGCCACCGCTCTCATGAACAGGCACGTGCACAGATAGACCTCAAAGGGGGCTCCGGCACCTGCGCTTTGGCCCTTCTATTACAGAAGTGCTATTTAAAAAATACCAAACCTGTTTCAAATACACCTTATCTAAAGTGTATGTGTTGCTTTTTTATAATTGTGTGCCTTAGATGAGGTGTGAATAATATTTGACTAATTATTTTGCACATAGTAGTAATTTCTTAACCGTATAATAGAGTTTCTGTCGGTCAGAGGGATAGATAGTTAACATGTGAGAATACTTTAATGAGATATATTTAATTTCATATTATGTATCATAAACTAACTGTCATGTATGAGTGTTTGAATCAACCCCATGGGTTTGTTTGGAAAACATACAATTCATTATCCTTCAGCTGTCACAAAATAAGTTATCCCAGACATAGACCTATATGTTTTTAAATGCCAGCTTGCCCTTTCATTAGTTTGAGCCCCTTTTTTTCCAAGGAATTTATCATTGTAAGTTACAAATGGACTTGTTGTGTATTTCTATCTACAGTTTGTTCTTCACTCCTGTCTGTCAATCACATGAAATCTACTGTCAAGTGTCAATTTTTTCGGCTCATTACTTCATGTGGGGTGCATTGAGGTTGTGGTGTGTCCGGTGCCCTCAACAGCTGAAGGCCATATTCCTCAAGGAAACATCGCCATCTTGTGGTTCGTTTCCTTTAAGCACGTTGTTGTATATCTGGGCTATAAAGAGATGTAGGAGCTATAAATGTCTTAGGAAGCTGTTAGGTCGGCTGTTCAGGGTCTGCAGGCCAGAGAGCAGCACAGGGGCGGGGCAGATATTTTAAGATAAATGAGCGTCTGTCGTATGCACATACAAGCTGCTGACTGAAATCAGATAATTGATTATTGTATCATTACAGGCAAGGTGCATACGTTATTTTGTTAGTTATAGACTATCTACCTAAATCTGTCAGTGCACAAAAATATAGTCTTTTAAACCATGTTTGTGCACTTACAAATGTATGTAGCAAGAGGAGGAATCAGTCCATAATCTGGATGCAGGCCTTTGTTTACTATCAGGAATTTAAGATAAAACCATCTGACTTCACATGTGTGCTTCTAAGTGCTCAGAGACATGATCTTGCAATG
The DNA here is from genome assembly GCF_036324505.1 of Eleginops maclovinus. Classification (NCBI taxonomy): domain Eukaryota; kingdom Metazoa; phylum Chordata; class Actinopteri; order Perciformes; family Eleginopidae; genus Eleginops; species Eleginops maclovinus. The sequence continues at coordinate 17,557,132 of NC_086354.1, forward strand.
CAAAAGTCAAACGTACAGGCAGTTCTGAGGAATGCAATTCATCTCCTGCACTCTGTAGGGCAGCTCTCATGATGCTGCCAAGCGGCGCTGCGCTGTGTGAGAAATCAAAGCGCAGGCGTGGAGTCGGGAGGGAGCCTATCTTGCGCAGACTGGGTACTGTACATGGCCATTGATGCTGCTGGATAGATGTAGCCCTGATGTAAATAAGAATGGCGAGGGCAGCGGACATAACATGTCGCGTTATCTCTGCTTGACATCGGAACATTTGAAGCCACCATCGGGATTTTACAAAACGCTGGGGCCTTTTCTCGCTTTCATGTGAATCTGCCTTGACAGCTCGCCTGATGCTTTTTATTTGACACAAGAGCCAAAGCAGACGGGCGGCTTCTTCTAATAAACACTCGGGAAAAACAGGTCATTATGACCTTAGTATCCTCCAGTAAAAGAAAACCATCGGATTGCTTTTACGCGGCAGCATTCTGCTTGCATTTTTTGCTTTGGATTCCGTGTGCTGTGTCCGGAGAGGAGGATCATCAGTTCAGCGTTGAGGTAAGATGAATGGCCTTCCCTCCCTGGTTATCATAAATGACCGTGCTCTCTCCTCCACATCATGTGCCTAAGCGTGAAAAACATATATGTGTTTGTGAATCGACTCCCAATGCTATCCGTGGGAACAATTACCATAATGCATAATATGGATACATTGTAAGCCTATCAGCACAGCTCACGCACTGAACGGAGAACATATCTCGCATTCCTCATTTGTAGAGTGCAATGAAACAGAAGGATGCTCATTTTATTACACTGCGGTCCGTGAGCTGAGCTGCTTTAGCCCACTGATCCTAAATGTGCAACCCAGAGAAGAGTGTATTTTAACAGAGAGGTGAAGTATTCATTGCTGGATATGTGACAGGCCAGCATTCAGTCAGACATTCTTTAGCAGCATCACAGTGCTAAAAGGATATTAAATGATTTACACACAAGCTGCATAATAGGATTTGTTTTACTTTGTACCTCATTTTCATCCTCACCTCAGGCTCCCCTCCCACTACTCTGAAAAAAATTTAATGCTGAGGCTGACAATCACACAAACACATCATTATTCAATTTTATGGATGACTGAAATCTGAACAATATCTATTTGAGATCTGTGCCTTTGGAACAAATACAACACACACAGAAAACACGCCCACAGGAGAGAGGGAAAAAAAAGGATAAACAAGGCGTTTAGCTCAGCAGAAAGAGGGATAGATGCAGAAGGGGGAGGGATGGATAGAGGAGACAGCTACTCAGATTAGCTAGAAGGAGCATATATCATCCGCTGTAGTGATGTAGAGGCAGCTGGGTGGCGTGCGGACAGCTGTGCATAGTGTGGCCACCTCGTGGCCTCCAAGCATCAGGATTGAATCTGGAAATGACCCCTGGATGACGCCCGGGCATCAACTCTCTGTATCAAGTAGAACAGGGCAAAAGAGAGCAGCCGCAGGAAACACTGACTAAGGACACTACAAGGGATTCAACTGCAAACAGTTAGAATGATGTGCAAGGAGCCTCTCAGCAAGTATACTAAGACACATTGGTTACCATGGCTGGTTAGACAAACAATTGATTATTTACATGCAAATTCTATGAATCACCTCATTTGAAGCTTCCGTAAGATTAAATATATAACAGAAGCTTATTCTCACTGCAGTTGGCTTTCTTGCGGTAATAAAGTACTGTAGATATAGTTAGTGCGCTCTCAGCCTTTTGTGAGATGCAGAATAATTGCCCTGCAGTTATTTTCTTATTGATTTCTATTATGGGATTGGCCTCTTACTGGGAAATACTGGGTAGGGTAACTACACAAAGAGTACTTTGCCCTCATTAAACAGCTACTGTGCCCTCGAGTTAGCAACCCCAATGAATATCTGTGGTCTGTAGTTGAACTACAATTCCTTGGAGTGTCAAGTAAAATATGAATTCTAAAAAAGAGCATAAATATTAAAGTTACATCTGAGACCAACACATAATCAGACACACAAAAGGAGGTAGCTTATTTTGTATCCTTTCACTTTTGACAGCTCTGTTGTTACATATTGTAGTTGATGTTTAACTCATTTATTATCAGAATAAACTTGCAAAATGCAAATGCACAATGTCCTGATGTGATTTGATACAACAACTTTTATTGCATGTCATCTCCAAAGTTATCTTAAAAAGGCTACTTACAAAGGCTTGAAATATGCATCAGATGAAAACCCAAATCTTTTGACATCTCACCTTTTGCAGGGATGGCTACAGAGGTATGGCTACCTTCCCCGCACAGAACCGGGAATGTCTGTCCTGCGCTCGGCCCAAACCTTGCACTCAGCCATCGCTGCCATGCAGCGCGTCTATGGTCTCAATGTCACAGGGACACTGGATGAGAAAACCAAGGAGTGAGTATGCACACATGCTTGTACAATCTGTGAGGTGCAGGCCATTGATGACACATTTATGCAAATGCTCCGCTCATTCATTTAAAAATGCAAAAGGAATCAATATTTTAATGAATTAGTGAGGGCCAAAAATAGAGCTGTTCATTTCACCCTCCATCACCTCGCCTGAAACAACCTCAGGCGAAGGTTTTAACACTTCTCCTTCTTCTCATTTTGCATGATGATGCAGTGATATCACGCTGAGGTGAGAATTAATGTTTTGCCTACGTGTCAAAGTATGTGTGTTCTGTACTTGTGATAATCTCATGTGTTATGAATGAGAAAACATGAAAGTCGATTTCCTCTCAGCACTCATTGAGAATGAAATCCTGCACTTGTATTGATGACTGTAGTTTGCAGTAGTTTTAGTGATATATTTTGCACACCACTTCCTTTGTGTTTTGCTGCTGTGTCGATGTTCACAAAGACAACTTCTAAGTGCACTTTTTTTTTTTTCATGTGCCTCCTAATTTATATTTTGCAAACTTATATTACCTTCTCTTCGCCTCTTTTCCTTTCTCTAAGTTGGATGCAAAAGCCTCGCTGTGGAGTACCGGACAAGTTTAAAATTGCTGCGAGGTCACGGAAGCGGAGATACGCATTGACAGGACAGAAGTGGCAGCGTACACACATCACCTACAGGTGAGAGATAGTACAGACAGTTGTCATGGTGACCATTGAGTTTAGCTTCGAATGCAGGTTTCAGATTTGTTAATCTTAATTTTCTCAGCCTGTCTCTCACTTCCTCCTCTTTAACCACCTGGGATCACAGCTCTGAGTTGTCATAGAGACTGTGCAATTACGTCACACATACTGGTGGAACACACACACACACACACACACACACACACACACACACACACACACACACACACACACACACACACACACACCAAAATATCTTCAACATCACACGTTCAGATTCACAAATAGATGCGCCCTTATGTGCTGTGATTATGTTTACTTTCCGGTTTATAAATAGCTTGCTGGCAAAATGAAAAATGAAATCAGGCAGGTTTTTCTTTTTAAATCTTCTCTATGCATTCTTTCCATGAAACAAAACAAACAGGTTTTAGGTGAGGAGCATAAAGATTGAGGCTTTCCTTTCCCACATAGAAAAACGTTTTTAAAATCCTGAGTGTAAATTGGACGTAATCTCAGCGGAAATATTAAAACTCTCCTCTTATCTCGCCTAAATAAGCTGCAGCTTTTTTAATAGGTTCTGAGTGGTCCTGATAAAGGTTCTCTGGCACAACTGCAAATTGACAGGTTGCAGCAGTAATGGACGATAACACTGTCAATTTATTCAAATCCTTCCTTCCTCCACAAATTTAAATTGATGAGCCACCTCTCCTAATGGAATGTCAATCAGTGCTGAGCCAACGCTGCTGCTGACTGCACTTTATTCACCAAAATGAGTGGAGAGAGAGGGAGAAGATTTCCCATTCCTCCCTGCCTGCTAGGGACTGATAACGACTGCAGTGTTAAAAGTTCAGTAAAAGCTGCCGGGCTTGAAATAGTTGTCAAGTGCAACTTTTCTCCCCACATAACAGTAAAGCATTTTCCCTTGAAATTAAGGGAATAACAAGGCACAGGGCTGATGCAGTTTATACTTTATTTTGGCTTCTGCTGATTGCTTTGTTCCCCATAGTCCCCATAATACTGTATGATTCACTGTGAATGCACTTTATGAACTACAACTTGCCCAACATTTTTCCATGTTCAATGCAATTTACTGAGATTTATATTGTTTTTTAATCAAAATGTTTCAAACTTAACTGAGGATTGCAGTGCACATTTAATTGCCAGTTGCAAAACACATTGACAATTTAATAGAGATGGCAAAAAGCTTTTACTTTTGACTGCTTCGTATCCTCTCCCTTGTTGCAGATATTTTATCCGGTTTACTTTCTTTCTTTCCACAGCATTAAAAATGTCACACCTAAGGTGGGCGCCCGGGAGACTCACGATGCCATCCGGCGAGCGTTCGACGTGTGGCAGGGTGTGACTCCCCTACGCTTTGAGGCCGTTCCGTACAGCGCACTGGAGACTGGCAGGCGTGATGTGGACATCACCATCATCTTCGCTTCGGGTTTTCATGGTGACAGCTCTCCCTTCGACGGGGAAGGGGGATTTCTCGCCCACGCCTATTTTCCGGGCCCAGGCATAGGAGGTGACACACACTTTGACTCAGATGAGCCATGGACCCTAGGGAACCCAAACCATGATGGTAAGTGAAGAAAAAGGTGTGTTTGAACCTTTAGAGTTGGGTGAAGAGGTGATTATAAGGTGGTTAAACAAGAGTACACAAATAAAGGATTGAAAAAGCTCAAGTAAGGAGAAACTGCAGCAGAGAAGTTCTTTGGAAATGATTAGCAAAATACGAAAGAAAGCCAAAAAAAGGTTGTTAAATGCATTGTTGGCAGGTACGTAAACAAGTAAAGTGGTGTTGAAGGCGTGAGGAAAACATTGAGAAAAAGGAGCAGTCGTCAGGAGAGACAGATAAGGGCTGATGGGAAGCAAAAATGGAAATACAGATGGCTTGGCAGGAGTGCGAAATAAGGGAGATGTTATCACAGGGCACGGTATGAGGGATGCTTAACCAAAAACACAGAATGCAGAGATGTCTTTGATCGGCTGTGCTCTGTTAAAATGCATCACCCCATCTGTCAGGATTTTGATGTTTTTTCCCCCTGCATAATAAGCTTTTTAGATGACAGGATAGAAAGCTCGGCTATTTTAAGACATAGCTTGCTGGTAAATGATTGTGGCCATTCTGTTTTTAGTGAATTTGATGGAGCTCAGTGGTGTGTTTCAAGAGAGATATAAAGAAAGAGAGATATATATATAAATGAATTTCAAAATATTGTAATGCTATTATGGGAATATTAGGTAAAGTTAGGTGAGTTTATAATTAGGTTGAATCTTGTTATGCTTTACTTCACTTTGTTATACACCATTATGTTATTATGGGTATATTATATAAGCAGTGGTGTGTTAGCAAGTATTAACACCCTCTGAAATGTCCAAATTGACCAATCAGAATCGAAAATTCAACTCAAAGTCCTTTAATAATATGTTATGTTGAGCTATGGATATTATAGACACTTAAATGATGTTACGTCATGTATAAAGTTAAGACTTATTTTGTTATCTTTTATTTTGTGATATGTTACACTACGTGGTGATGTGGGCTAATGATGCAATCATTAAGTGCTATGGCATGCTATTATGGATAAATTAGGTCACATTAGTTAGCATGGCTTCTGTTGTTATGTTGGTTTAACCTTGTTTTCATGTTATGTTTTGATGTGGTGATGGATCAAGTTAGGTAATGTTATTATTGATTAGGCTCAAATTAAAAATTAAAATATACTGTAACAGCGGCCCACATGTCCTGTAATGAGATCCACCCTGCCCGGCACGGTGCAGGAGAGAAGATGCCTTTCTCAGCCGTGCATCCACACATGCTTTAATTACCCTACCTACAGGGCGCCAGGCTTGTCAGAGCACCACCAGGCTGCTGCTCCTGCTAATACCCATGCGCTGTACGCTTACATTTTATCCTCCCATTAGTGGAAGAGGAGGGTAACAGCTCACACTGTGTTTGTTCTGGGAAACTGCTTGCCACCCATCAGCTTCCCTCCTTGTCTCCCTCTCTTTTGTTGTCATTCTCCAATGGTAATTGTCTCAGACTCCCAAGTCAGATTCCCATGGCAGTGTCCCATGGTTATCCATGTGGAGCGCTGAAGCTGAGGCTGAAAAGCTCCCATCTCTGCTTATGGGTCTGGAAAGCTGTGCAACCTTTAATGGGCTTTCACAGCGGTGTAATTGTAAATGTTGCATGTAGACATTTGTGCTAATGGTTGCTCCAACCTGTCTCGTGGGAGTCTTTATGGGTAGACATTTTTTTTGGTTTGGTGGAGGAGCTGCTTGTGTAAGATAAATGGGGGAGGGGGAGGTGTAACCTTTTAGCTGCTGGCTGAGGGTCAGTGGTTGGTCGGTGCAGCGCTGCTGGCAGGAATGGATATCATGTTTTAAAGGGCAACCATCTCCTGGGGACAGTTTCAGTCACAAGCTGTACGTAAATGGTGTACTTCTTTCTAAATCAAGTTGACACCATGAGCTGAGCGCTGGCCAGAGACACTGACCCCGGCATTTTCCTTTTTTCATTTGTCTGTGTGTGTTTGAATGTGATACGGACTAGGTCTATAATCTTTCCTTGTGCCTTGCCAATGTTGTTCAGGTGCATTGCATGAATGTTTGTAATTACACCGCTTTCTGGTTACTTGAGCATGACATAATTGTGTCAGCTCACGGGGCATATTTCTCTCTATAGCAACAACACAAACATATTTTTACCTCCAAAACTCTTTACCTGTACTACATTGCACCGCATTAGCTCAATGGAAGCTCACGTGTGCACCAGAGGGCTGGAAATAATGATTATATTCATTGTTGATTCATCAACTTGTTATTTGTTAATTGTGTGTTTAATGGGTTTTCTATAATAAGTAAAATAATTGCTCGATTGTGTCCAACCAATAATCCTAAACTCTAAGGTAGTCAATTCATACTGACATGAACCAGAAAGAAGCAAAGACGTTGGTGGGAAAACAATAACTCAAGAAAGATCAGGTGGCGAAACGTAAATGCTCAGCTAATGAATGAATCTCATGAAAGTATAAATCTTATTATTAATGATGTGTTTCTGTGCTTATCACCACCTGTCCCTTGTGTTAATTAAGTGTGTCTGTGCAAGTTTTTTCTACTGATCATCACAGCAAACATATTCACCTCCATTTGTCTCCACCTCCTATATGTACTGTCTGTACTGTGCTGTGTGCTGTATATGATTGAGGGTTTTGCATTAACAATGCATTTTTTACCCTCTTTGCCTCTCCAGGTAATGACCTGTTCTTGGTTGCGGTGCACGAGCTGGGCCACGCTCTCGGTCTGGAACATTCAAACGACCCGACTGCCATCATGGCTCCTTTCTACCAGTACATGGACACAGAGAACTTCAAACTACCTCACGATGACCTACAGGGCATCCAGAAAATCTATGGTAACCCTCTGTGATATTTCTTAGTCTCTGTCTTAATGAGGCTCTGACTTAGTCACTATAACAAAAGCTGCTGAAACATTCAGTGATTTTGGGTATTTGCCAGCAAGCAACATTTGTCAGCTGTTAAAGAGGACAGCCAACATGACTCAACGAGTGCCAAGATTAAATATGCATTGGCCAAAAAAAAAGTAAACATATTTAGTATCTCCATGGGGACAGTCCCAAAAAAAGATCAATCTTACAAATACAGAAAAACTGTATAGACCTTTTTTATCGTTTTAGGTCCACCAGATAGAGCCCCGCAGCCTACCAGGCCTCCACCCACAGTCCCTCCTCCTCGCTTCCACCCGCCTTCAGACCCCCGTAAGCATGACCGCCATGCCAGACCCCATCGCCCTCCACAGGGGGCCAAGCCCTCCAACCCCAACTCCAAACCCAACATCTGTGACGGAGGCTTCAACACCCTGGCCATCCTGCGGCAGGAGCTCTTTGTGTTCAAGGTAGAGTAGATCATCAGCCTGAGAAAACATGGCTACAACAATGATGATGATGATTCTACCTTATCTGTTTCTACAGGACCAGTGGTTTTGGAGAGTACGGGACAACTCAGTCGTCCCCGGTTACCCCATGCAGATCAACTACTTCTGGAAAGGCTTGCCTCCCAAAATTGATGCCGTGTATGAAAATAGCGAAGGGAAATTTGTCTTCTTCAAAGGTAATAAAGAAGAATATTTTCCGTTTGTGGATTTTACTTTTCAGTTTTTTTTGCTATAGTGCTATAGAGTAAAGTTTTTACAAGTGGGTCCCTATTTTTTATTTTTTGCAAATGCATTAAAATGCACATGAACAAGGGCGACGTGATGCGCATTTCTGTCACATGGTTCAATTAGTTGTAGCCAATAAAAGAAAGGCAAGGAAGATCCTGACTGCTTGCCACAAAAGCAGACGTAGATGTAAACAACACAGGATTATTTTACATTTTGATCACAGCTTCGCACATTTTTTAAGAGGAAGACATCTTATCATATACACAATGACTTGTTGAAACCACAGTTTTTTAACCTACGTTTTGTTTGTGTACAAGAACTTTGGCACCTGACTCTGACAAAATAAATAAAAACACATCCACAAAAAAAACCTTTATCCTTAGTTACAAATAAATAGCCATGATACTGTATATTCAAACATGTTATTGTAACAAATAACGAATGACAAATGTGAATTATTTAGTTGCCCCCACTACAAGTCCATTAGGACATGTTTGCTCTTCAAACATCCAGTAAGCGTTTATTAGAACGCGTCTGAGCCGGTGACTTTGACGTTGCTTTGCATTCTGTACGGTAAACACAATGTTTGCAGGTCCATTACAGCCATCGGACCATCAGGCAGATTAACATGACATCTGTCACCCAGTGGGATCAGAGTGCCTCATGCTTTATTTATTCTCTCAAGGGGACTTAACTGCATGTGTGTGTATGTTAGTCTCAAGCTACTTACTGCAAGCTCACCACCCCGGCAGCTCTCCTCACCCTGCCTGCTGCATTTATGATCAGACTAAATTAAAAGCAACAATAGCTCCAATAAAACTCAAAACAACAAGTCTCTGCAGAGTGCCGTTCATAGCATCATCCTGCTGTTTATTGTATTGTGGATAACACTGCATAGATGTTGTGCTGTGCTGGTATTTTGTCAATGAGGTGTTACATCTGACCTTTAAAATCTTGTGATATGAAAAAAACTCACTGAGAAGGAACACACACACACTTGACTGACTGTGGTGTGATTTTTGAGGTCATCTTTATGATGTGTTCGTCCCAGAGCATCATAATTTGTTGTGTTTATTTTAGGAAACCGTTTCTGGGTCTTCAAGGACACGACTCTCCAGCCATCATACCCTCAGGACATCTCGCTGTTCGGGAGCGGCATGCCCACTCAGAGTATCGAGACAGCCGTCTGGTGGGAGGACGTCGCCAAAACCTACTTCTTCAAAGGAGACAGGTCTGTGACGAACGATTATCAGCAGTGATGTGAAGTTAAGTTGTTTGGCTCTCAGAGCAGACAAAGTGCTATGAGGATCAATGAAGGCTGCAATCTTTATTGAAATCTTTTGATTAAGCTGATAAATTGATTCTGAGTGACCAAATTGTATATAAACAGTAATGTGAGGGGTTGATATTACAGAAAAAAGTATTTGTCAGCCCTCTTTGGCTCCTTATAAATACATTTTGTCATTGAATGGTACATTTAATGATTTTGGGGACAGTTTTCCATGAAATATTAAATAATTTAGCAGGTTTTTAATTCAGTGCATCTTGGCATAGATTAGCTGTCACCTTTGAAGCAATGCAAATCAGATGTTGCTCTGAAAATGCTGATTGCCTATTTAACAGCTCAAAAATGCTGCTTATTGGCATTCAACCCAATAGGAGCCAACATAAGAGCAACAACTGGGATGGGGATTGCAATACTTGAGTTTAATTTCTATTTTACTTAGGATTCTTTTTCCGAAACAGCAGAGGATGCGTTGTTTACCCGTGTGCGTGGCAATGATCTTAACTTTTGAAAGATGGCAGTGTGAGTCACATGTTTGTTCAGCTGTCATGATAAATCATATCCTAGGAGGTCAGTGAAAGTATGGTGAAAGCTGTCAAAATGCTTTGTCATGATACCGTCATCCCTCAACCTGCTGCTGCACATCATGACAAACAGGACGCTTTGTCCATCGTCTCAAACACGAGTGCCTCTCTCCCTCCCTCTGCGACAGTGTGCTGTTTGTTCTAATTCAAAGAAATGTCACTGCGTAGCAAGATTTATGTGTGTGAGCATCAGTGTATGAGAAGCGGATCAATCAAAACAACCCCTGAAACACATTTGCCAGGCAGATAAACAAAGTGTGGATGATGGATTGACCACTTTCTCTGGTCATGGGATAAAGTCAGTCGCAGATCTTCAAATGTTCAGAATACGTTTTTTGTTCAAATCTAACTGCAAGCTACAGATACATCCCTGGAAAAAAATAAGAAACCACTCTACATTTTTGTTTCCAGTGTCTGTTGAATTCCAACTCAGACAAAAATTGTCAGTAGTTTAAAGAATACAATAAAAAAAATAAAACATTTTTAACTCGAACGCACATCTATAAATAATAAAACAAGTGAAAATGATCATGCTGAAATGGTCTCTTTTTTTCCGCGGCTGTAGAATATCGCTGTGAACACAGCGTGCAGATCTTCAGTTCTTGTCCGTGAAACAACCTTGATATTGTATTCTTCCTTTCTTAAAGCTGTATATAGTGAGGACGTAACATCTTCTTAAGGCTTTTCTCTCTGAGCAATATGAAAAATAACTGCCCTCACCTGGTGTTTGTATCCAACTTGCTAAAAAACAGTCCTTAAAAGTGTGTGTACTGTTAGAAGCACCAGTATAGTCACAGAAAACAAACATTTGAGCATCAATAAATTATATTTAGTTTTGTGTAATAGCATAATTAAACGTTGGAATGACAAAACTGTACTCTTATGAAACAAATAGATAATTTTTGCTTTTGTTTTGTTGTTTTCTATGAAATGGGACTGTTTTTTTTGTTAGTGTAGTAGAATAATAAATACTTATATTTGTATACTTTAGAGACTGACAAATAGTTGTGTGCTTTAGCATTGATGAATTTAGCAACTGTGTCCAGCTGTTGGATTAATTAAACCTGCCACCACTGAGCTGTTTTGTGTTTCTGTGTGTGGATTTGTGCATAGTTGCAAGAATGTTTAATCTCCTCCCAATCGACCCAGGTCAGGGGGAGGTCAGGTGTTTCATGGGCCCGTGGCACTCACTGACATTGTTTCTGTCCTTTTGTAGGTACTGGAGGTACAATGAGGACATGAGGACCATGGATCCAGGTTATCCCAAACCCATCACCATCTGGAAGGGCATTCCCGACTCTCCACAGGGGGCTTTTGTGGATAAGGCCAATGGTATGTCAGCTTCAATGACTTTGAAACTAGACAGTGAGATTGGAGTGAGATAATTTACACACTTAGAACAACGTTGCTGCAATGCCAGAGTGACATTTATAAAATATGAAGAGCAAGATGTTTGTCCTGAATGCAACAACTTGACAGAAAGAAAACAGGAAGTTGACTGAACAGCATCTGTTTTCTGGATTAATTTTCAAATTTTCCGTGAAAATATTTAAACCGGCGTAAAATCTGCGCTTTAAGACACTTATCAGAGCTCTGGGAATCTGCACACAAAAACTCTTCATAGTAAGGGAGTGATAAAAAACCAAACAAACACACAATGCATACACTGCAGCTGCTCAACACAAGAGTCAACAAACAGTGGATCTAAAGAAAATGCATTTTGAATATCAATGGAATACTTGACGAGGTTCTTTATGATGATCTGCTGCTTGTTTTCATGATGGATGATAGTCATTTGTATCTTTCTGGGTTGTCTCATACAGTTAATATGAATGAAAGAAAATAAATGATAAGTTAGTTGCTGCCCTGCTATACAGTTTAGGCAATTAGGATTAGCATATCAAAGTAATTATCTTTTAGGAACGTTGACTCTTCTATATTTTTTCTCCAATCTTGCTTGCTGCAATTGAATGTCAAGGCACTTTACTTTCAATTCAACTCTGTAGCCCAAAAAGATTAGCCTTATTTTAAACCACACAGCGAGTAATGGATCTCTTTTTTTCACATAAAGATTCTGTTGAGAGACATCAGATTAAGAATCAGCTTAATTGGCCAGGTATGAGTACTCTTACAAAGAATTTGCTCCATTTTGTTTATGTTGCTGTTGTTATACTTACACAGAAATAGAAATTCAGCTAAAAAAAAGTACAATAACACATAGTCAATCTTTTGGCTTCTTTATTGCATGACAAAGTGGTACATGCTGCTGTACAGTATATGTATAAAAGTGAATTTGTTTTGTCCCACAATACCTCCCTGCAGGTTTTACCTACTTTTACAAGGGCAAGGAGTACTGGAAGTTCAACAACCAGCTGCTTCGCGTGGAGCCCGGCTACCCGAGGTCCATCCTGAGGGACTTCATGGGCTGTGACGGTCTACCTGCAGACCCCGACTGGGACTGGAACCCCCCGGTGGCGGAGGAGCGCCACTACGACAATGGTGACGTGGACGTTGTCATCAAACTGGACAGTGCTGGGGGCACGGAGAAAGCAGTGGCCATCGCCATCCCCTGTGTCCTGGCGCTGTGCATGATGGTCCTCCTCTATACTGTTTTCCAGTTCAGGAGGAAGAGCACACAGCGCCACATACTGTACTGCAAGCGCTCCATGCAGGAGTGGGTCTGAGGGACTGCTATCGCTCTGTAAAGAGAGGTGTGAGTGTGAAGCTCTGATAGAGGTCTAGCTATTACTTGAAGCCCTAAGTACAGTAATTGGAAGAACTGTAAAGGGTACAGTTCTTGAGGATTGCCATGTTGGCAGATTTTAAAACAGCTTGAACTCATAACAGGCTGCAAGGAAGTGAGACGATCAGCAGAACTCAAGTGAAGACATTAAAGGAGCCACATCTCCTGTTTCCAACTAATATGTATGTATCTGCTTCGACTTTTATCTGTATCTTGGAATGAACTCAATTAAGTGAGACAGAGTTAAGCTACTGTAAGTGGGACCTTTGTCTATCCTCGTCTCTGCACGCCGCTTAAAAAGCCCCTAGCACTAAGTTCAGTGGACAAATTAGAAATAGGCTTCTACTTTACTTTTAATTCTTAATTAAAGAGCTCTGAGCTGTGCTCTTTTTTTTTTCATTTACCGTCCCCGTAAAAGATTATTCATTGTGTGGAGGACTGATACACAAACCAAATATGACCTTTTCTTCCAAAGAGGATTACTGCTTGATGTTGTTTTTGATGGGATGTTTTTTTTCCTCCATGGATCGAACATTGTTGCATCATACTCAGATTTTATTTTAGACATCGGTATTCACATCCACTCGTCTGCTCTGTAATCTGTGTCGATGGGAGGCAGCAGTTGGTAAGAGCTAGGAACTCAAGACTGTTGTGGCAGTGAATCTCCAAAACGGGGGCCAAAAACCTCTCTGCAATATTTAATCTGCCTTAATCACAGAATGCTTAAACTCCCTTCCCTTTCTCTCTGTTTCTCAGCTGAATAATGAGTGACACAGTAGGAATACCAACAGTGTATAAAGGCATTCATTACTGCCCATAATGCAACTGCAGTACTAGCAGTATAGGACAGTTTCGATCCACACCGGGTTCATTACTCTTGAAAATGTGCTAAGCAGTGCTAAACACCTGATGGCTAACAGGCCATCAGCGTTTATTTACTGCCCCACCTGAGGGTATGAGAGAGAAAGCGAAGGCTAGTTGTGTGTGTGAAAGAGACAGTAATTACCCACACTATATATGTACTGTACTGTAGTGTCAGTCATCGAACAGTTACCATCCTGCTTCCCTTTTTTCCCAGGAAGTTTGGACACTAATACTCCATACGGTGTCAGGCCATGCATTTTAAACAGCTTTTTTTTCAACTTTTGTAACAGGTTTGTAAGTTTACATAATATTTCACATAGCACATAGAGAGTAAGGGGAGAAAAGAGAACGTATACATACAGTACGTTTCATTAATCGCTGCATCTATGGTCGGTGCTTTTGCCCAGATTGCTCCATCTTCTCACTAAGTTATTGCGAATAGTTTTTGAGAAATTGAAAAGTAAAAAAAAAGAATAAGAAAACACACATCTAAAACAATAACAGGATATAATCTGCTTAAATAAAGACACTTAGGCCTACTCATTTCTGAATTGTGGAAGTTCAATAATAGAATCAGGTTGTTCAATGCACTGTAAACACATTTACTATTATACCTATTAACAAATTACTAATAAATGCGTATAGAACTACTCTAACATTGGAATTAACAAGAAAAAACAGAACTAATAAAACCAAGTCTGATGACAAATATGTTACACATATATCATGACCTATGATGTTGCATATTTATATGACATCATGTGTTTCAAACCGTTTAATCAGTTGACTATGAGAACCAATAATATAGCATAAAAAAAGCAGACTCTCTTTGAGGCGAGTTGGAGCTAAACTGAGCAGGAGCTTTTTCCGTGCCTGTGTATTGTATGATGAATGCAATACAGAGCCTGGATCCTAATGAAATACACTGTCCTGCAATTGCCTTTGATTGCTGCCATACACGTGACAATGTGGTTGTGTGGTGTAGCATTTCTCAGAGTTTGCCGGAGGTCAGTGAGCATTCATGATGTAATTTTGTTTTCCTATAAATATTTGTGCTTTGTTACTCTTTTACTTGAAATGATCATCGACATCTACTGTACAGGATATCAGACATAATCTTCCGTTATTATCAAGGCAAAGCTATTTTAATGCCATTATCTCAGAAGAAATTAAGAGATTTTAACATGTCTATAATCAATTAATTATCTAAAGAAGGGTTAAGGGGTTGGATCTTGATTGATGGGTTGAACCTTTATTAGATGTGATTTTATCTTGTCATCCTTCGTAAGGGGATAAAAACTTAAAACCTATGGGCAATGCATGTCGTTGTAAAACTAAGATGTCATTCTTTCATGGATCATTCAGACACTCTTCTACTGTTCAGTCTCTCCCATTGTGGTGAAATGACTAAGCAGCACTGCAGGTTTCTGTTGGATGCGTTGACACATCCAAACTGTCATCTTTAAAAAACAAAATGTGAAATTACTAGCTTCCAACCGGTCCTCCCTGTTCCAATCTTCAGTCGATTGTCAAACTGATGAAAGAAAATGTACACAGACAGGAACATCTTTCCTAAAGCAGTGCTGAATTGCAGCGCACATCACACCATGTTGATCTACGACCCACTGTAATTTAAGGCGGAAGCAAAAAACCCTTGGCTCAGTGTTGTGTGTGATGTCTTATCAGTTTTGTGTGTTTGTGGTGAGGCTCTGATGGCTCCAGCGAGAGTGAATTACAGACGGCCACTGATGTGAGTCGGTAGTGTATTTATTGCCATATTAACTTTGTGCTCAGCACTACGGATCTGCATTGCATTGTACTGAGGACAAGAAGCTGTCAAAGTGGGTTTAAAATGACATGTTTTTTTTCTACCACTCCCATGTAATTGTCCACCTTCTGTTAAGCAACAAATAATCTGACTGAAGCGTAGGGTTTTCCAATCTTTGAAAGGTAAATCGCAAACTTGAAAAAGGTTATGTATTTGAAATGCTCTTTTTA
Source organism: Eleginops maclovinus (assembly GCF_036324505.1). NCBI lineage: Eukaryota > Metazoa > Chordata > Actinopteri > Perciformes > Eleginopidae > Eleginops > Eleginops maclovinus. Next base: position 17,572,900 of record NC_086354.1, read on the forward strand.
ACACCTGAATCACTTGAATTACTTGACATTTTAGATGTGAATTAAGTGCAAGGTGGAAGTGTCAATGCTCTGACCTGTCCTTGTTTATCTCCAGACTACTCTGAGGTTTTTTTTTGTCCGCTTTGACACACTGCATAGCGTTCAACTAATTAAAAGTGTTGTTAAAGGAAGTAGATGAGACTGATTAGACAGCAGTCAAGACATCAGACAGACAAGATTACGGATAAGACAGGGAACATTTTGCAATCATTGCCGTCACAATCTTGTATTCATGAAGTGTATATATACCGCAAGGCATAGTGTATGAGAAGTCAACATATTGCATAATATGTACATAAAGAGTGTATATTGTCAGTTTGGGAGGATTTTGTTTTTAAAGTCATTCATTACATGGATAAAGAAAATGCTGTGTGTTGTAAATAAAACAAGTGCATAAAGAGTGTCTCCTGGTATCATGCTGTCTCACAAATGTGTGTGTGTTTGTTAGCAGATAAAAGCAGCAAACATCTATTAAAGGGTTGGTTTAAACAAATTACAAAGGTCAAAAATACATCCAAATGTATTTAGCAATGCAGATAAGGTGGGATTAACTCACCACTGTATTTACACATCTGTGCCGAGATTGCAGCCGCATCAAACAAAGGAGAGGATTGTATTAGGTCCTTTACTTCTCTTTAATTTTTTGACAACACATCTATTGTGCTGAAACTTTTATCCGAGGGAAAATAGAAATGAGTTCCTGATGTCGCTGCAGGATCCATCCTTCATTTGTTGCATGTTTGTGATTGCTTTGAGGGGCACATCGCCTGATTGCTGACCTCTCAGTGGCCTTGTGCTTCAGTCAGTCCTCTGTCTTTTTGAGCCAAAACAGATTAATAAAAGAAATGTAATCACATACAGCTCTGGAAAAAATTAAGAGACCACTCCAATTGTTTCTTAAACTGGTATCTCTACATGTATGGCAGTCATTCCAGTGTCAGTTGAATTTCAACACAGAGACAAATTGTCAGTAGTTTATAGCATACAATAGAAACTCAAAGGCATAGCTATGAATAATAAAAATAAAACAAGAGAACAAGTAATGCTGAAGTGGTCTCTTAAATTTTTCCGCGGCTGTATAAGGCGACATGACATCATTGTCTCTGAAACACTGCTCTTAGTATTTATGGTACGTCCATAAAATAACTGGTATTCAATTTAATTAGATTACGCCAGTCAGGTCATGTGTGTCAATATTAATCTTCTCTTATGATCGAGCCCTGACCGGCACATCCACAGCAACAAAGACACATGTCTCCTGATACCTTTCAGACCACGACCGGCACAGGGGTCGGATCAAGTTTGAACCTAATTCCCTTTCAGCCAGGTCACTCCTTTAAAGGGCCTTGGTAAGCAGAACTAATGAGTCCCAAAGCTATACAACATCTTCACGATTAAACCTACAGGCCGTCCTTTACTCTGAACAACTGTTTTGTGCATTGCTTCTTTTGACACACAAGCTAGCATCTATCTGACATACAGCCACAAGAAACATCCCAACAAGGGGTTTATGGAGATGCAAGTACCCTCAATCTCTTTTTCTAATTTTCTAAGCATCTGTAAATACTGAAGCCACTCTTTCCAAACTTCCTGAACTATCAACATGCATCTTTGAAGTTAATCTCAGCTCCAAAGCTCACTCAAACCAACATGGCATACATGTCTTAGAATAACGCTGGCAACAGGTGTTTAGCATAAATGATTAAATCTCCATCATTTTTTACAAATAAATATTTAGGTAAGAATAACATCTTTCCCCTTGATTGACTTTATAACAGTTTGTGTAGCTGCTATTTCAGTGTGTAGTGATCACCACTCGCCCTTATGTACATATATAAAACTATATTCCAAGGATCTTCCAATGCCTCACGCTTCAACATCCTTAATTATTTTTTTCTAACTTTTTCTAATAGTTATTTACTTGTGAAAAATACAACCTTATACAAAAAACAATTTCTAAAGATTCAGGCCAGAAATAATAGGCCATTACAACAAAACGTTTGTATTTTTCAATCTTTGTTGAGGTGAGGGTGCTTCTGGTCTTCCTTAGTTCTTGCATTTGGCCACACACTAGAAAGCATCCACTGAATTACAGTGTACTGAAACCAATACTGTTTGCAGCATGGATAAACATAACAACTGTAATGGGACAGGTTCAAATGAAGTCTAGGACTTCAGTAAATGCAGAAACTCTGTAGTTTTTTTAGTTTTTTTAAACTGTTGTCAGTTTAGCAGATGTGAAAATTATAGTCCCTTTGTACCTCCCAGAACATTGTGCACCTCCCTGTTAGCATTTTAATATTTTAAATTGGATTAACTGTATCATTTATTTCCCCCTCTGGATCACAAGAGTGTTCTTTAAAATGGTAGTATGCACCAAATGTCATCGTAGTGATTCACAGATCAGAAGACTTTTGTTAAATTTCCGTTTTGGTCACAGCGAGCACAAGAATAACATGATTCAGTTATTATAAATTACAAATACTTACCTTATATTTTCCACTTAATATTATAGTGTGTCTGGTAGTTATTCACTAAATAGGGAGACAGGTGGATTTGAAACTTTTGTCACCTTAACCTCTCGTGATATCAACCCAAAAAAGGTTATTTTTTGTTGAGATATCTTCTTCAACATCTTCTGTGTCCACATTTTATGATATGTGCTCAAAGGAAGAACATTGACACTCAAATGTTTCAAAGCCACATTTCTTTCCTTGAACACGGTGACTTGCTATATATTCTTTCGACCAGATTTCTGTGAACTATTTCCTAACAAACAGAAGAAAATTGTTTACAGCATGATCTGGATTTTCCAGAACAACAGGCACAGTTTCTGTACAGAGGTGTTGCAGTTGAAATGTCTAAAATATAAAATGTAAAAGATGAGATGAACATAAAATGTTAGTGGTTGAGGTTGATATGTACCCAACTGCAACAATATCATATTTTTTTACATGGCTACATAGCTGTAGGTAAGTCAGAAACATGTGTTTTTGTGTCTTAATTGAGCTGACCACATGCGTTTTTAAGAAAGTGCCCCATTTTGAAAGAATCTCAGTTTTACATAGTTGTTTGTCTGTTTCCCACACTCCACTGGAATCCTGTGTTTATAATATGTAATTTCAGGTTCACTATGGGTGATAAAAAGAGTGACGGGTTTGACTGTGTGTACAATTTAAAATCAGAGGCATTTTATTGCAGGAATTATAGACAAACAGCACACAACCACAAAGTCATACGCATCATAAAATCAATTCAAACGATATTTTCTGCATCTCATGACAAGCCTGATATTTGGTATAAATGAGCTGGCAAGTGGATCAGTCAGCATCCAGCTCTCTCAGAACCCCCACCGCTCAACAGGAGGAAGAAACTTGCTCGTATCAACATGAGGACTCTGCTGCTGGCCTCTGCTCTCTTTGTAGGACTCTTTTGCTCTTTGGCCGCTGTCCCTATCCCAGTTCCTGTTCCTTACCATGCCTTCTGCAAAACACTGTGGTGAGTTAGGATTGCTGGTTTTGAGGGAGTCATTTTACATCTGTTGTTTGTTCAAGATAAACCATGATCGCTTTAGTCTGAGGTCAAAATCAGGATTTCAAATTACCTTTGTTTCATTTCTCTTTTCCAGGCTCTTTGCAGTACCTTGTAATGAAATCAGCACCAAAGTAGTCACACAGATTCAAGCCTTCAGCCCTCAGTACAGGGTAGGAACTGCTCTTCTGTTAATGTGAATTACATTGTAGATGGGTAGCTGACATTTCATTTCTTATCATCATGTGTCTGTAATGACATTTTGTTATCTGTTCCAGCTTCTGTCCACCAACCCTCTCTCTATTAGAGCCAATCACACTTCCCTCGACAGCCCCAAGGGTGAGAACATCACCTTCGCATTGAACCCAACCATACTGACCGCTGGCTGCTGTGTGTTCGTAAGTTTCAATGATGGTCAATTTTGAGAAACGAGTCCAATTGTGTATGATTAAAGGTGGTTAGTGATTCATAAGTGGTTTGTTTTGTGTAGTTGTAGTATAGCATTATATCTTTGTAGAGCTTTAATGTGATCAGACGTCATAAGAACAAACTAGTGACAAACAAGTGCAAAAGTAAAGTTATTCCTTTGGTTGTATGTTCTGCCTTATATCTTGAAGAGGGCATTCCATACTTATTGCAAATAACCATATACAGTATGTACAGTAATTACTTACAGATATGTCACATTACTACAGGCTCCATGGTGTTGCTTCCACTTTAACAGCAGCACCAGCTTTCTTTTATTGATATATTTAAAGATATGAGCTTCTGACCTACTGTCTGTTTGTGAAAAAGAGAATGAAATAGGTTAACATAAGACATAGTTTGAATCGATATCTGCCCACAACCTTATTTCTAAATGATAATATATTTTAGAAAACCACAAATAAAGTCATTATTATCAGCGTGTTACCTTTGTCTAAATGTTTGAATCTTATTTATTTGCTTCCTTACCAGGCACAGTCCACTTCTATCGGATTCACCAGTCTTCTCGATGGTGGACTGAACTACTGCAACCTCTACAACCTGCTGTCAGGTGAGTTCAGGCTCACTTATCCACATGTCTCCTCCATGCATGATCAACCGTTTGTTTATCCACAAAAAAAGAAAAGAAAATCCAGTTATTTTTACAGTAGTACACTTTTTTAATAACGGGTTTCTACTCGACTGAACACTTTAATAATATCTATATTTTAGAGACATTGTTGTTGTATCAATGTCTATGAATATAAGGCATGAGTTTTAAATAATTACATTTTCATTTATCTGTTTTTGTGTCTAATTGTCTTGATTGCAGCGAGCGGCCTCATCTCAACACCAGACTTCATGGAGATGACCAATGAATGGGCTTGCCTGGGCTACGGGCTCGCCTCTTGTAAAGCCTGACAATCCTTTTGAAATTAAAATAATATACATAAATGCAATAAAACTCCAATACATGTCCTTCTCGGTGATCTGTGTGTGTGTCATACTTTTTTTCTCCTGCAACTTGGCATGGCGAGGGAGCCATCCATTGAACAATAATCAATTTTGATCCTCTCTTCTTAAGCTTAGCCTTAAGTTTGCCCAAATTGACTCTTCCAAATAGCTGGACAATAACAGGAATGTTGTTGGTTTGTTTAAAAACAATAGAGTTTTAACAGGTGGTGTAATAAACCTCTCTTCCTGTCTCTCTTGGCTTCTACCTCCTCAGTTTTGTTTATTTATTAGTAGGTTATATCTCTCCAGTGAGAGGTCTACGTCTTTCATGCCAAGAAAGATCAATCCATAAAAAATAATGATCTGGGTTGAAATCGAGGTCTGCAATGTGCTGACAAGGTAACGTTAGCCATTACTCTACACTCTAGAGCTATTTCAGTCCAAACCACTTTAGTTAAAGAAAATGTATTTAAATCTGCAGTAGGCTAAATTTGCCAGTATGGCTTTGTCTTGAGAGTTTCCCGCCCTTCCATATGCATTCATGTATACCTTAGGCTGAAAGAGCAGCAGCAAAAAGCCCCCCATAGGGTACGGAACAAAGAAGGCATCAATGACAACATACAGTAAATAACATTAGAAGTGTCAAATACAGCATAAAAGAAGGAGGACATGGGGTGGAGGTAGTTTACTTAGTAGCTTGCAGAGGAAACCTGCAATTGTTTGAGGTTTTTGAGACCCTACCAGGACCCCCCAAAACACAATAACAGCTCCTAGTGCAAACAACAATCACTCCAACAAGGTAGTCATATGGTCTGTCATTTGTACTCAAATTTAACATCATTATACATTCCCATTTTATGTCCAGCTATGGAAAATAATTGCAGAACACATACGATCGAATCTAGGTTACCCCTGTGAGTGTTTGATCAGTTTGGGATCAATGGGTCTGAATATGTCACCGTGTGTTTTATTGCCCGTATATGAAAAGTATCTCTCCTACTAAAGTTATGACAGTATATTCAATATAAATAATATCGTCTTTTTTCTCTTGTGTATGATTTCCTATCTGTGCACTGTGCATATACTTGCATGGAGCGTGTACGCGAGGCTCAAATCACAAGATTTTCCAATTACACGGACCGTTAGTCATCATAGTCATTCACCGATCAGAGGACTCCTGTTAGCCATACATGTTGGTCACAGTGACCACATGGAGAACAAATGACGTGCAAGAAATAATCGCATCCTTCAATAACAGCAAACAGTGGCTGATGGTCATTCACAAAGCAGGTGACTATTGAGCTTTGTGAATGACCTGATTTTTATACACACATACCTCTACTGATATATTCACAGTTTAATATCCAAGCCTGGCAGGGGAGATGGCATATGAGTCCTGGTTGGTAAGGACTCACAAGTGCTCAGTGTGCTGCAGCCTGGTTATGGAAATTGATTCATCTATAACCTATATTTCATTCCTCTTTACATTTGTTACATCAGCTGGTACCTGTGGTGGAATAATACTATAGTCCTGAACTCAAATGTACAGTAGGCTGTTCTTTATCATGCAACGAATAATTTAATTTATGCCACTTAGCAGCCTGACAAATAGCTCCCTGTTGTTTTGACCTCCTACATGAAGTTAACAGTTTATTTCACATGTTAATCATTTTGAAAAATATGTGTTTCAAGAGCAGAGCAAATAAAGAATTGAATACTTTTGTAATTCTCAATGTATTATTATTGCAAACCCCACGTTGTTTCAAGACATATAGTATATTATAGAATCTTTGATTGTAGTGATCAGGTGAAATCCTTTGCCTCGGATAGTGTGACCTGAATATACCCGTGGGCCACCGTCAAAGAGGGACAACAATTATTGATTTTCTTTTGTGTAACACTATAGCGATCGCTAATATTCTTGAACTGGCTCACCTTAGCAGCCAAAAGTGTGAATAAAACCATGTATTTTTGATGCCAGAATCACACCCTGAGAGCAGTAAAACAAAACTAAAGAAGTGATAGGATGGCTGAGAGAGGATGAGAGGTTTATAAATCTATCCATGCAGATACTATTGTTTCTTCCCAAAACAAAAGAAAAGTAATGTTGTGAAAGAAAGGAGATCTTTGTGATCAAACTAATTCATTTTACAAGGGATGCATCCATCTGAATGCTCAGTTGCAAGATACAGAAACAAATCATAATGAACCTTCAAGATTGTATTGTTACCTCTTCCCTTTAGGCAGAGGTATATAAATAATAAAACATTATAGGAGATGTAGGAGAATATCAGGGGAAAAAACTAATGTACCAATTCAAATATGACACATCACAACATGATTTTGTGAACTAAGCTAATTTACTGATATTACAGCTGGCTGATAATTATTTCTCTATTCAAGAAGTTAGTCTACTTCTACATTTTATCTATGTCTTTTATCTGCACTGGCTTTGATCTAACAAGCTACATTTCCTTGCTGTGAGAATAAAGAACTTTTGATACTTGATCTAAAATTGAAAAAGGAGCAGGGAGCATAATCATTTGCAATGTCTTTATTGGTGTTCTTTTTTTAAGGATGCATGCCTAAGTTGACCTTATGAGAAAAAACACATTTACCAATTCAAATATAAAAACTCATAACATGATTTGGTGAATTAAGCTGAGCCACAGGGGGCAAGTTTGTAGCCCAAGCAAGCCCATTCATTGGTTATCTCCATGAAGCCTGGTTCTGAGTTGAGGCCGCTCGCTACAAGACACAAACACAAATAGATATGATTAGATCATTACATTCATTCTACATTTTAAAACAGCACAAGCAGGACAGTTGATCATCCAAAATTAAATTTAAAAGAATCAAGGAAAAACCATGCATGAAGGAGACAGTTCATGTTGAGAAGTGATCCTGAACTCACCTGACAGCAGGTTGTAGAGGTTGCAGTAGTTCTGTCCATCATCAAGAAGATGGGTGAATCGAACAGAAGTGGACAGTGCCTGGTGAGTAGGGAAATAAATAAGATTAGTTTTATTTGAAGGTTGTGCACAGTTTCTATTGGCCTTGGTTTTGGTTTTCAACATTTATCCTTCATTAGCGATAGTTTGTTGACAGAAAGCATATCTTTATCTGAACATATGTCTCAGTTTTATCAGATGTAGTACATCAGTAGCTGATCAGTTAAAGAGGCCCTATTAGGGCTTCTGTTTGTTTCCCCTTTCGTGTAGATGTTTGTTTTTGCATGTAAATGGTCTGCAAAGGCAACAATCCCAAAGTTCCCTCCAGAGGGAGTTTCTCTCCCACACACTCCCGCAGCCTGACACGCCTCCACAGTGACATTACTATCCAACACTCACATGATAGGCTAAGGGCCGGGATATTTCCAACAATCACCACAGAGCCGGCCTGCTAACCAATCAGATTAGACTGGGCTCTCGTTTCAGATAGTAGAGTTATGAAATATAAATATGAACCTGAAAGTCAGTAAAATATATCCTCTTTAATATTGAATAAGTAAAATAAAGCTAGGGCTGCAAATGTGTGAGTCCACAAAAGTTAGAGCTCTCACAAGGCCTGCTTAACATTAATAAAGCAAAATATATCTTGTGGTATTACTTTAACATGACGGTTATAATGCAACGCTCTCTCCCAGACAACAAGAAAGTAAAATGTCTGTTTTGGTGGCAGAGAATACTCACCAACCAAATAATTGTATTAACGTCACAACTCTACAGTGAACCCTTTAGGACCATTTTATTTAAAAGCAATAATATATTGAGCATCATTGATACTTACATTGACGCGACAGCCTCCGGGCAGTATGGTTGGGCTCAAATTGAGGATGATGGTCTCTCCGTCGGGGATCTCCGGGTAAGAGTGGTTGGCTTTGACAAATAGAGGGACGGCTAACACAAGCTGAAACAGAAAATGATTAAATACATGAAGCAATTACTTTTGCCGTCTTTTCTTTTTTTTCTGAACCGTCTAAAACATCAGTCACATTAACAGCAGAGCGGTTCTTACCGTATACTCGGTCATGGCTTGAATCTGTGTGAGTAACATGGTTTGGATTTCAGTACAAGGGTCTCCAAAGAGCCTGGAACAAAAACACACATTCAAGCTTGAAGTCAGACAGAGCAGCAACAAGTCAGAGTGAAATAACTTTTCTTCAAAGGTTTTTAACTTATAATGTTTTATCTCACAATGAAATAAACAACACATGTGAAATATAAGAACCAGATCAGCATCCCAACTCACCACATTGTTTCGCAGAAGGCATGATAAGGATCAGGAGTAGGAGCAGGAGTAGCAGGAGTAGGCTCCGGCACAGGGACAGCGGCCAGAGAGCCAAAGAGTCCTGCAAAGAGAGCAGAGGCCAGCAGCAGAGTCTTCATGTTGATACGGAGCAGGTTTCTTCCTTCTGGAGAGCAGTGGTGGTGTTGCTGAGAGAGCTGGATGCTGTCTGGTCCCCTTGACAGCCAATTTATACTAAAAATCAGGCCTGTCATGTAAAGGAGCCTTGAAATTGATTTTGTCAATGGCCTATACTTTGTGTCATGTGCTCATTGTCTTAACAGCAGTACAATGCAAACCTTCAAACAAACCACATGGTTTGAATTAGAACATTTGGAAGCTTGTCACAATTGTATTGAATTTGCCACTGAAATTACATTTTATAAGTTGTATGCAAAATGTCAGACCCGTCATGAGTTAAGATCCTTGTTGTTGATTTGGGTTTGGGTATGACTTATGTGTCTTGTGGTGATTGTCTTACAGAACACTCCGGATTGACTTTAATCCCAAAATACAATTTAAAGTCCTGCACACCCTTGAGCAGAATCACAATTCCACTGAAAACCAGAATTTAAAGCCTGGGGAATTTGGGGTTTTTGTGATAGTTGCTCTATATTAGAATAAAATCAAATGAAAGATAAATAAATAAAGAACTATTAATATAAACAGAGAAGTAAAATAAATAATGTTCAATACAAATATAAAATAAAATGCAAATATTTATACAAACATAAGAACATGTAACATGTCCAATAAGCACATTTGTATACATTTAACATGCCCCTGAAATAACATTTTACCAGCATTTGTCAAGAAAGTTAAGATGTCAGCTTTCTTTCATTAATAAGGTTACTTTATAACATTAAAGGGTGATTTCATCAATTGACACAATTTTCTGGTTAGTCTTAATATCGTTAAACCTTAATACAAACACTTTTGCTTGGAGCTACTTACCAATAACTAGTCAGTATAGTCAGAAATTAGAGGTGTTGATTTCTTTTCTTTTTTATTCAATCTTGCAAATGACAATGCCAAAAAATATCATGTTGTCGAGCAAACACAATTAAAAAGGGTTTACATGGCTACATGGCTAAAGGTAAGGGGAAAGGAGTATTGTGTAGTTGAGGAAAACCAACCCCTTGATGTGTAGGTATTTTAACACCATTGATATCCTTATTTTGGAAGTTTTATCAAATGTAATATCAGAGGCAAGTTTGTGACAAGCTTCCAAATGTTTGGTTTTTCATTTGCCATTCAAACCATGTGGTTCGTTTGAAGGTTTGCATTGTACTGCTGTTAAGACAATGAGCACAGGACACAAAGTATAGGCCATTAACAAAATCAATTTCAAGGCTCCTTTACATGACAGGCCTGATTTTTAGTATAAATTAGCTGTCAAGGGGACCAGTCAGCATCCAGCTCTCTCAGCAACACCACCACTGCTCTCCAGAAGGAAAAAACCTGCTCCGTATCAACATAAAGACTCTGCTGCTGGCCTCTGCTCTCTTTGCAGGACTCTTTGGCTCTCTGGCCGCCGTCCCTGTGTCGGAGCCTACTCCTGCTCCTGCTCCTACTCCTGCTCCTTATCAGTAAAACAAAACTAAAGAAGTGATAGGATGGCTGAGAGAGGATGAGAGGTTTATAAATCTATCCATGCAGATACTATTTTTTCTTCCCAAAACAAAAGAAAAGTATTGTTGTAAAAGAAAGGAGATCTTTGTGATCAAACTAATTCATTTTACAAGGGATGCATCCATCTGAATGCTCAGTTGCAAGATACAGAAACAAATCATAATGAACCTTCAAGATTGTATTGTTACCTCTTCCCTTTAGGCAGAGGTATATAAATAATAAAACATTATAGGAGATGTAGGAAATATCAGGGGAAAAAACTAATGTACCAATTCAAATATGACACATCACAACATGATTTTGTGAACTAAGCTAATTTACTGATATTACAGCTGGCTGATAATTATTTCTCTATTCAAGAAGTTAGTCTACTTCTACATTTTATCTATGTCTTTTATCTGCACTGGCTTTGATCTAACAAGCTACATTTCCTTGCTGTGAGAATAAAGAACTTTTGATACTTGATCTAAAATTGAAAAAGGAGCAGGGAGCATAATCATTTGCAATGTCTTTATTGGTGTTCTTTTTTTAAGGATGCATGCCTAAGTTGACCTTATGAGAAAAAACACATTTACCAATTCAAATATAAAAACTCATAACATGATTTGGTGAATTAAGCTGAGCCACAGGGGGCAAGTTTGTAGCCCAAGCAAGCCCATTCATTGGTTATCTCCATGAAGCCTGGTTCTGAGTTGAGGCCGCTCGCTACAAGACACAAACACAAATAGATATGATTAGATCATTACATTCATTCTACATTTTAAAACAGCACAAGCAGGACAGTTGATCATCCAAAATTACATTTAAAAGAATCAAGGAAAAACCATGCATGAAGGAGACAGTTCATGTTGAGAAGTGATCCTGAACTCACCTGACAGCAGGTTGTAGAGGTTGCAGTAGTTCTGTCCATCATCAAGAAGATGGGTGAATCGAACAGAAGTGGACAGTGCCTGGTGAGTAGGGAAATAAATAAGATTAGTTTTATTTGAAGGTTGTGCACAGTTTCTATTGGCCTTGGTTTTGGTTTTCAACATTTATCCTTCATTAGCGATAGTTTGTTGACAGAAAGCATATCTTTATCTGAACATATGTCTCAGTTTTTTCAGATGTAGTACATCAGTAGCTGATCAGTTAAAGAGGCCCTATTAGGGCTTCTGTTTGTTTCCCCTTTCGTGTAGATGTTTGTTTTTGCATGTAAATGGTCTGCAAAGGCAACAATCCCAAAGTTCCCTCCAGAGGGAGTTTCTCTCCCACACACTCCCGCAGCCTGACACGCCTCCACAGTGACATTACTATCCAACACTCACATGATAGGCTAAGGGCCGGGATATTTCCAACAATCACCACAGAGCCGGCCTGCTAACCAATCAGATTAGACTGGGCTCTCGTTTCAGATAGTAGAGTTATGGAATATAAATATGAACCTGAAAGTCAGTAAAATATATCCTCTTTAATATTGAATAAGTAAAATAAAGCTAGGGCTGCAAATGTGTGAGTCCACAAAAGTTAGAGCTCTCACAAGGCCTGCTTAACATTAATAAAGCAAAATATATCTTGTGGTATTACTTTAACATGACGGTTATAATGCAACGCTCTCTCCCAGACAACAAGAAAGTAAAATGTCTGTTTTGGTGGCAGAGAATACTCACCAACCAAATAATTGTATTAACGTCACAACTCTACAGTGAACCCTTTAGGACCATTTTATTTAAAAGCAATAATATATTGAGCATCATTGATACTTACATTGACGCGACAGCCTCCGGGCAGTATGGTTGGGCTCAAATTGAGGATGATGGTCTCTCCGTCGGGGATCTCCGGGTAAGAGTGGTTGGCTTTGACAAATAGAGGGACGGCTAACACAAGCTGAAACAGAAAATGATTAAATACATGAAGCAATTACTTTTGCCGTCTTTTCTTTTTTTTCTGAACCGGTCTAAAACATCAGTCACATTAACAGCAAAGCGGTTCTTACCGTATACTCGGTCATGGCTTGAATCTGTGTGAGTAACATGGTTTGGATTTCAGTACAAGGGTCTCCAAAGAGCCTGGAACAAAAACACACATTCAAGCTTGAGACACACAGAGCAGCAACAAGTCAGAGTGAAATAACTTTTCTTCAAAGGTTTTTATCTTATCTCACAATGAAATAAACAACACATGTGAAATATAAGAACCAGATCAGCATCCCAACTCACCACATTGTTTCGCAGAAGGCATGATAAGGAGCAGGAGTAGCAGGAGTAGGCTCCGGCACAGGGACAGCGGCCAGAGAGCCAAAGAGTCCTGCAAAGAGAGCAGAGGCCAGCAGCAGAGTCTTCATGTTGATACGGAGCAGGTTTCTTCCTTCTGGAGAGCAGTGGTGGTGTTGTTGAGAGAGCTGGATGCTGACTGGTCCCCTTGACAGCCAATTTATACTAAAAATCAGGCCTGTCATGTAAAGGAGCCTTGAAATTGATTTTGTCAATGGCCTATACTTTGTGTCATGTGCTCATTGTCTTAACAGCAGTACAATGCAAACCTTCAAACAAACCACATGGTTTGAATTAGAACATGTGGAAGCTTGTCACAATTGTATTGAATTTGCCACAGAAATTACATTTTATAAGTTGTATGCAAAATGTCAGACCCGTCATGAGTTAAGATCCTTGTTGTTGATTTGGGTTTGGGTATGACTTATGTGTCTTGTGGTGATTGTCTTACAGAACACTCCGGATTGACTTTAATCCCAAAATACAATTTAAAGTCCTGCACACCCTTGAGCAGAATCACAATTCCACTGAAAACCAGAATTTAAAGCCTGGGGAATTTGGGGTTTTTGTGATAGTGGCTCTATATTAGAATACAACCAAATGAAAGATAAATAAATAAAGAACTATTAATATAAACAGAGAAGTAAAATAAATAATGTTCAATACAAATATAAAATAAAATGCAAATATTTATACAAACATAAGAACATGTAACATGTCCAATAAGCACATTTGTATACATTTAACATGCCCCTGAAGTAACATTTTACCAGCATTTGTCAAGAAAGTTAAGATGTCAGCTTTCTTTCATTAATAAGGTTACTTTTAGATAGATAGATAGATTCAACTTTATTGTCATTGCACAGAGTACAAGTAGCCTACTAGGACAACGAAATGCAGTCTCTGCATTTGACCCATTCTAGTGTTAGGAGCAGTGGGCTGCCATTATGTACGGCGCCCGGGGAGCAGTGTAGGTAACCAGTGTCTTGCTCAGGGACACCACGGTGGCACTTGGTCTTTCGGGGACTTGAACTGGTGACCTTCCAGTTCCCAGGCCAAGCCCCTATGGACTTTGCCACCACCGCCCTCTCACCACCTTTTTAACATTAAAGGGTGATTTCATCAATTGACACAATTTTCTGGTTAGTCTTAATATCGTTAAACCTTAATACAAACACTTTTGCTTGGAGCTACTTACCAATAACTAGTCAGTATAGTCAGAAATTAGAGGTGTTGATTTCTTTTCTTTTTTATTCAATCTTGCAAATGACAATGCCAAAAAATATCATGTTGTCGAGCAAACACAATTAAAAAGGGTTTACATGGCTACATGGCTAAAGGTAAGGGGAAAGAAGTATTGTGTAGTTGAGGAAATCCAACCCCTTGATGTGTAGGTATTTTAACACCATTGATATCCTTATTTTGGAAATTTATCAAATGTAATATCAGAGGCAAGTTTGTGACAAGCTTCTAAATGTTTGGTTTTTCATTTGCCATTCAAGCATGTGGTTCGTTTGAGGGTTTGCATTGTACTGCTGTTAAGACAATGAGCACAGGACACAAAGTATAGGCCATTAACAAAATCAATTTCAAGGCTCCTTTACATGACAGGCCTGATTTTTAGTATAAATTAGCTGTCAAGGGGACCAGTCAGCATCCAGCTCTCTCAGCAACACCACCACTGCTCTCCAGAAGGAAGAAACCTGCTCCGTATCAACATGAAGACTCTGCTGCTGGCCTCTGCTCTCTTTGCAGGACTCTTTGGCTCTCTGGCCGCCGTCCCTGTGCCGGAGCCTACTCCTGCTCCTGCTCCTACTCCTGCTCCTTATCAGTAAAACAAAACTAAAGAAGTGATAGGATGGCTGAGAGAGGATGAGAGGTTTATAAATCTATCCATGCAGATACTATTGTTTCTTCCCAAAACAAAAGAAAAGTAATGTTGTGAAAGAAAGGAGATCTTTGTGATCAAACTAATTCATTTTACAAGGGATGCATCCATCTGAATGCTCAGTTGCAAGATACAGAAACAAATCATAATGAACCTTCAAGATTGTATTGTTACCTCTTCCCTTTAGGCAGAGGTATATAAATAATAAAACATTATAGGAGATGTAGGAGAATATCAGGGGAAAAAACTAATGTACCAATTCAAATATGACAAATCACAACATGATTTTGTGAACTAAGCTAATTTACTGATATTACAGCTGGCTGATAATTATTTCTCTATTCAAGAAGTTAGTCTACTTCTACATTTTATCTATGTCTTTTATCTGCACTGGCTTTGATCTAACAAGCTACATTTCCTTGCTGTGAGAATAAAGAACTTTTGATACTTGATCTAAAATTGAAAAAGGAGCAGGGAGCATAATCATTTGCAATGTCTTTATTGGTGTTCTTTTTTTAAGGATGCATGCCTAAGTTGACCTTATGAGAAAAAACACATTTACCAATTCAAATATAAAAACTCATAACATGATTTGGTGAATTAAGCTGAGCCACAGGGGGCAAGTTTGTAGCCCAAGCAAGCCCATTCATTGGTTATCTCCATGAAGCCTGGTTCTGAGTTGAGGCCGCTCGCTACAAGACACAAACACAAATAGATATGATTAGATCATTACATTCATTCTACATTTTAAAACAGCACAAGCAGGACAGTTGATCATCCAAAATAGTTACTTTAAAAGAATCAAGGAAAAACCATGCATGAAGGAGACAGTTCATGTTGAGAAGTGATCCTGAACTCACCTGACAGCAGGTTGTAGAGGTTGCAGTAGTTCTGTCCATCATCAAGAAGATGGGTGAATCGAACAGAAGTGGACAGTGCCTGGTGAGTAGGGAAATAAATAAGATTAGTTTTATTTGAAGGTTGTGCACAGTTTCTATTGGCCTTGGTTTTGGTTTTCAACATTTATCCTTCATTAGCGATAGTTTGTTGACAGAAAGCATATCTTTATCTGAACATATGTCTCAGTTTTTTCAGATGTAGTACATCAGTAGCTGATCAGTTAAAGAGGCCCTATTAGGGCTTCTGTTTGTTTCCCCTTTCGTGTAGATGTTTGTTTTTGCATGTAAATGGTCTGCAAAGGCAACAATCCCAAAGTTCCCTCCAGAGGGAGTTTCTCTCCCACACACTCCCCGCAGCCTGACACGCCTCCACAGTGACATTACTATCCAACACTCACATGATAGGCTAAGGGCCGGGATATTTCCAACAATCACCACAGAGCCGGCCTGCTAACCAATCAGATTAGACTGGGCTCTCGTTTCAGATAGTAGAGTTATGAAATATAAATATGAACCTGAAAGTCAGTAAAATATATCCTCTTTAATATTGAATAAGTAAAATAAAGCTAGGGCTGCAAATGTGTGAGTCCACAAAAGTTAGAGCTCTCACAAGGCCTGCTAAACATTAATAAAGCAAAATATATCTTGTGGTATTACTTTAACATGACGGTTATAATGCAACGCTCTCTCCCAGACAACAAGAAAGTAAAATGTCTGTTTTGGTGGCAGAGAATACTCACCAACCAAATAATTGTATTAACGTCACAACTCTACAGTGAAACCTTTAGGACCATTTTATTTAAAAGCAATAATATATTGAGCATCATTGATACTTACATTGACGCGACAGCCTCCGGGCAGTATGGTTGGGCTCAAATTGAGGATGATGGTCTCTCCGTCGGGGATCTCCGGGTAAGAGTGGTTGGCTTTGACAAATAGAGGGACGGCTAACACAAGCTGAAACAGAAAATGATTAAATACATGAAGCAATTACTTTTGCCGTCTTTTCTTTTTTTTCTGAACCGTCTAAAACATCAGTCACATTAACAGCAGAGCGGTTCTTACCGTATACTCGGTCATGGCTTGAATCTGTGTGAGTAACATGGTTTGGATTTCAGTACAAGGGTCTCCAAAGAGCCTGGAACAAAAACACACATTCAAGCTTGAGACACACAGAGCAGCAACAAGTCAGAGTGAAATAACTTTTCTTCAAAGGTTTTTATCTTATCTCACAATGAAATAAACAACACATGTGAAATATAAGAACCAGATCAGCATCCCAACTCACCACATTGTTTCGCAGAAGGCATGATAAGGAGCAGGAGTAGCAGGAGTAGGCTCCGGCACAGGGACAGCGGCCAGAGAGC
Organism: Eleginops maclovinus; assembly: GCF_036324505.1. Taxonomy (NCBI): domain Eukaryota; kingdom Metazoa; phylum Chordata; class Actinopteri; order Perciformes; family Eleginopidae; genus Eleginops; species Eleginops maclovinus. Next base: position 17,590,214 of record NC_086354.1, read on the forward strand.
CAAAGAGTCCTGCTAAGAGAGCAGAGGCCAGCAGCAGAGTCTTCATGTTGATACGGAGCAGGTTTCTTCCTTCTGGAGAGCAGTGGTGGTGTTGTTGAGAGAGCTGGATGCTGACTGGTCCCCTTGACAGCCAATTTATACTAAAAATCAGGCCTGTCATGTAAAGGAGCCTTGAAATTGATTTTGTCAATGGCCTATACTTTGTGTCATGTGCTCATTGTCTTAACAGCAATACAATGCAAACCTTCAAACAAACCACAGGGTTTGAATTAGAACATTTGGAAGCTTGTCACAATTGTATTGAATTTGCCACAGAAATTACATTTTATAAGTTGTATGCAAAATGTCAGACCCGTCATGAGTTAAGATCCTTGTTGTTGATTTGGGTTTGGGTATGACTTATGTGTCTTGTGGTGATTGTCTTACAGAACACTCCGGATTGACTTTAATCCCAAAATACAATTTAAAGTCCTGCACACCCTTGAGCAGAATCACAATTCCACTGAAAACCAGAATTTAAAGCCTGGGGAATTTGGGGTTTTTGTGATAGTGGCTCTATATTAGAATAAAATCAAATGAAAGATAAATAAATAAAGAACTATTAATATAAACAGAGAAGTAAAATAAATAATGTTCAATAAAAATATAAAATAAAATGCAAATATTTATACAAACATAAGAACATGTAACATGTCCAATAAGCACATTTGTATACATTTAACATGCCCCTGAAATAACATTTTACCAGCATTTGTCAAGAAAGTTAAGATGTCAGCTTTCTTTCATTAATAAGGTTACTTTTTAACATTAAAGGGTGATTTCATCAATTGACACAATTTTCTGTTTGGTCTTAATATCGTTAAACCTTAATACAAACACTTTTGCTTGGAGCTACTTACCAATAACTAGTCAGTATAGTCAGAAATTAGAGGTGTTGATTTCTTTTCTTTTTTATTCAATCTTGCAAATGACAATGCCAAAAAATATCATGTTGTCGAGCAAACACAATTAAAAAGGGTTTACATGGCTACATGGCTAAAGGTAAGGGGGGTTCGTTTGAGGGTTTGCATTGTACTGCTGTTAAGACAATGAGCACAGGACACAAAGTATAGGCCATTAACAAAATCAATTTCAAGGCTCCTTTACATGACAGGCCTGATTTTTAGTATAAATTAGCTCTCAAGGGGACCAGTCAGCATCCAGCTCTCTCAGCAACACCACCACTGCTCTCCAGAAGGAAGAAACCTGCTCCGTATCAACATGAAGACTCTGCTGCTGGCCTCTGCTCTCTTTGCAGGACTCTTTGGCTCTCTGGCCGCTGTCCCTGTGCCGGAGCCTACTCCTGCTCGTTATCATGCCTTCTGCAGAACAATGTGGTGAGTTGGGACGCTGATCTGGTTCTGAGATTTAACATGTGTTGTGTATTTCATTGTGAGATAAGACAATATTTTTGGTGTCGGGAAAGTTAAGAAACTAAAACTGGAGAAAGTAAAGTTGCAACATTTTGCTGCTGCTCTTTCTGGCTCCAAGCTTGAATGTGTCCAAGCCCTTGTTTGTTTTTGTTCCAGGCTCTTTGGAGACCCTTGTACTGAAATCCTCACCACATTAGTCACACAGATTCAAGTCATGACCGAGTATACGGTAAGAACCGCTCTGCTGTTAATGTGACTGACTTCTTTAGACGTTTAAGAAACAGACAGACATCACATCTAATATTTCCATGTATTTAATAATGTTTTTGTAACGATAAGTTGTTCTCTGTTTCAGCTTGTGTCAGCAGACTCTGTAGTTGTCAAAGCCAACCACACTTCCCCAGAGAGCCCCGAGGGAGAGACCCTTACCATCTCATTGAGCCCCACCATCCTGACCGGAGGCTGCCGCGCAACTGTAAGTATCAATGACGCTCAATATATTATAACTTTAAAACCAATGCACCTAATTGGTTCACTATGAAATTGTGACTTTTTGATTATTTTAATTAAACTATTTGCTTGGTGTTCATTATCTGTAAAAAAATTAAAAAAGTACTTTCTTGCTGTCTCAAAGAGAACGTTGCATAATAACCTTGATATAATAACCATCACGATATTTTCTGTTATTTTATTTTGATTTAAATGCAGCTTTAGTGGCCTTTTTGTAATTCTTTTTTCCTTTTGGCTCACAAATTTGCAACCCAGCTTCCGTGTTATTCATTAGTTATTAAACAGGACATATTATACTGAATTTCAGGTTCATATTTGTATTTTCAGCCTCCTCTGTCTGAGACCTGTCTGCTCCGATTGGCCGACTCTGTTGTGATTAGTCAACCGCTTAGAGATGTCCCCCGCCTTAGCCTACCACGTACAATGTGTTGGAACACTAGCCAATAGAAGTGCAAGTGTTACGTAGTGATGTCATTATGTTACAGAAGTAAACAAAGGAGCCCAATGGAGGTGTTTCAGGCAGCCTATCTTTGAATAGATATGTGCCCATAATCTGACAACAATCTATAATACTTGAAGGGTGAATCTATATTGAAAACCAAAACCAAGGTCATTTGTAACTGTGCATGACCTTCGAATAAATGTCCTCCTATTTATTATCTTGCTCACCAGGCACTGTCCACATCTAATGGATTCACCAGTCTTTTCGATGGTGGACAGAACTACTGCAACCTCTACAACCTGGTGTCAGGTGAGTTCAGGATCACTCCTCAACATGATCGGTCTCCTTCATGCATGGTTTTTCCTTGATTCTTTAAAAACTTGACACCATTTTGGATGATCAACTGTCCTGCTTGTGCTGTTTTATGAATGTCATTGAGTTGAATGAATGTAATGATCTAATTCATATCTATTTGTGTCTGTGTCTTGTAGCAAGCAGCCTCATGTCAGAACCAGGCTTCATGGAACTAACCAATGAATGGGCTTGTCTGAGCTACAAACTTGCCACCTGTAGCTAAGCGTACTTCCCCAAATCAAGTCGTAATTTGTTATATTCTAATTGGAAATGTATTTTGCTTCCCCTGAGGTCAATTCATGTATGCAACATTAAAAAAGACCAATAAAAGACATTGCAACTGATTGTGCTCCCTGCTCCTTTTCATTTTTAGATCAAATATCAAAAATCTGTTATTTGTCCCACAGCGGGGAAATGTGCATTTTTACCTAAAAGCAATTGCATACAAAAGGCATAGATAAGATAAGATATAGACTAACCTTTTGAATAAAGAGAACACCAAATTTTTCTTAAATCTTTAACTCTGCATGTATGGCAGCCAGTCCAGTGTCTGTTGAATTCCAACACATAGAAAACTTGTCAGTAGTTTATAGAATACAATAAAAAAAAATACAAATGTGTTTAACTCAAAGATACGGAAGAGGATTAGGGGCACATGGAAAAAAAAAAATGTGGGGAAGTTACATTTTTTTTGGGGGGGGGGGGGTTCTGAGGAAAAAGCCTGAATTCTGACTTTTTTCTCAAAACGAAAAAAAAAAAAAGGTTTTTCACATCCCCCCAAACTTTTTTCTCATATGGTCCTAATCCTCTTATGTACAAAGACATACTTATAAATAATTAAACAAGAGAAAATGATAATGCTGAAGTGGTCCCTCAATTTTTTCTGCGGCTATATTGCACATAGTGTTATCTCACAACAGTTTCTGTATTGGTGTGTGTGTGTGTGTGTGTGTGTGTGTGTGTGTGTGTGTCGGTGTGTGTGTGTGTGTGTGTGTGTGTGTGTGTGTGTGTGTGTGTGTGTGTCGGTGTGTGTGTGTGTGTGTGTGTGTGTGTGTCTGTTGCTCTACCAGGGGCCGTGTTGCTGTAGAGTCTGACCGCTGCAGGAAGAAAGACTATCGCTGCACTAGTGCCCTCTACTGATCCTCACAATAAGTCCTGTAGTACAGTGTAGTCCCGCAGGGTTTAATGCTATGTTATGTCAGGGCCTGCTTTGAATTGGAGCGATTAACAATATCCTGTTAAAATGTATTATATTAAGCTGTACATAGTACAGAGATACAGTTTTTGCTATAGGTCCCAGTCTAAAGCATCACACTAAATCAGGGTTACTGTCAGACATTGTTATGGATATTTTATTTGAAGGAATCTTCTTTATAAATGTAAACCCCTGCACATACTCTGCATTTCCTTGAGGGATGAATCTCTCTTTCTCTATCTCCTGACTTCCATCTTCCGGAATAACGTTTGCCTCTAGTGCAATAGGTCCAAGAACTTTTGGTTAATCCTACAGATAAATCATACCCTGGTTAGAATATGCCAAGCAGTTAAATTTTCAATGTTCACCATAATTTCACATGAGATCAAATCAAATCAACAAACCAATCATCTCCGTGTTTTGGATGTCTTACCCAGGTCACAGAATGAACAAAATGAATATGTTGGCAGATTCCAAAAAGGCAATGATCTATCTGTGATTCATCAACAGTTCTTGGGCCTCACGCTCTTGAAGGAAAAAGCACATCATGAGAGCTATTGAATAAAACCTGAGGCAAGGGAGGACGATTGCCTACTCTCTACTAACCCTAACCCAAACCCAAAGGAAATGGTAATGTTTTACTCAATGGTGACATGGCAACAAGAGACTAGAAAGTACGGGACGACGTCCATTAAACTGGGTCAATGCAGATGACGTTCCCCCCTCTTACACATTACTTGTATATCAAAACTGTTGGGTTTCTTCTCATCGAAACGCCTTTGCTAATTCTAAACATGTGTACCTCTTTCGAGCATCTTATGCAAAAATAGAGTGATGAGTTAGGTCCGGAGCTAGGTGAGTTACTATCTTTCGAATAGAGTTGTGACAATTGCACTCAAAGTTCAGACAATGTTATATAAAACATCTATATATAAAGATAGTCATTTGTCTTTTTTCCTTTGATCATCTTTCAGTCACACAGCGTATGTCATAGTATAAATGCTAATGTGCAGCATGTAAGATCCATGGCATGAGAATTGCCTAAATGAAAACAAATTACATTTAATATATAACACTGTAGACTTCAGAAACCAACATAGAAATAGGGAATTCTCTTATAAATTTAGGCATGAGGGAGTCTCATCTCTACAAGACCAATAACTCATTTTCTTAATATGATGTGAGGCATTTATTCCGCCTACTCGTCCTCGTGACAAGCCTTTTATGTTGGACATATTTGGAAATGCCACTTGCTCAGTCACAAGCTCTCACACTCTTCACAGCGAGCAACCAGCATAGTTTAAATTGTCAATTTGAAGAAACCCGCCTCATTGCAACCATGAGGGCTCTGCTTGTGCTGGTATCTGCTCTGATCCCAGGACTGTTTGGCTCTCCAGTTGTCCTCCCTGAGCCTGTACCTTACCATGCATTCTGCAAAACACTCTGGTAAGACCCACTGATGATCGACCGTCATCGTTTGCTTTTGGTGTATTTGTATTCAAGCTTAGAAAGGAAGTATTTTGGTCACATAGCAATGCCAAACAACAGATACTGTAAAGCATCAGCTGGAGGGAAATTGTTGTTGCCACTTCAAGAATAATGTGTCCCTACTGTTATAATTGCTCTGTTCCTCCAGGCTCTTTGGGATGCCTTGTGACGACGTCGGCTCCATACTGGTGCAACAGATCCTAACCTTCAGTCCTGTGAATGTCTGCGAAAAATGTCATTACATGGTAAGTTTGTTTTTCTCTTCTCTTGTGTTTGACCACACAGGTAGTTAAGTTGTGGCTCTTATCTTATCCTAACAAGACATTTAAGCTGTATCCTTACTCAAACCCTAATCTTAGATAAGAAAAATAAATCAATATAACTTAGAACAAAATAAATAGTGATAACCTAAAGCAATTTTGTCTTTAAATGTAGTCAGGAATCTTTATCTTCCTTTTTTAAGTATGCTATGTTAGCTGTTTCTAACAATCATGCTTCTGGAACACCGTGGGTTGGTCTTTTGAATTATATATTAATATAAATCTCAATTTAAATATAAAAGTCTTGATTTGCTGTGATAGTGCTCCTTAAAAAGAATATGTGTTTCTTTTATATATCCAGTCATAACATGGAGTTTAGTATATGGCATAATGTGGGGTAATGCGAGCAAATCCCTGCAAGTTCCTAAATCTTTAGAAAAACAAGAAACGGAGGCTGTGAAAGCAGCATGTGAATTCCAATTGGAAAATGTGCGATGCATTCGTTTTTCAATGTGTATAAGGGTGCTAAATTATTCTAAAGAATTCTTAATGTCTCATAAATTAACACCTAAGCTTTTTCTCTCCGTTCCAGCTTGTTTCAACCAGCAACATGTCAATCGAGGTCCTCCACAACTCCTCAGAAAACCTGCACAGTGAGAGCATAGAGTTTATCCTTCACACCACCGTCCTCACTGGCAGCTGCCGCGTGTCTGTAAGTCTCACACTCCGATCCTGTCCTTCACATTTCTTCAATAAATCAGGAGAAAAACACGCATAAACTAAAATGTGCTTCTTTACCACAGGCTCAGTCTTCTTCTCTTGCATTAGCCAGCCTTCTTGACGTTGGCCTCAACTACTGCAACCTCAACAACCTGCTGACAGGTGAATGACATTTCTAAATAGGTATTCATTATCATGTCATGGATGCTGCTACTCTGAAAAGTAATTTATAATGACTCCATTTTAATCTTCGATGTGACTTTTTATTCTGTTAATGAATACACTTTCTTTACTGTTTGTGGATGCACTGATTGTGCAAATTAAAACAAATTGTTGTACCTACATGTGGGATGCTTTATTTCCATATTTATATTTACGCAAACACATCTTTTGATTTCAGCAAGTGGTCTGAACTTAGCACCAGGCTTCACGGAGATGACCAGTGAATGGGCTTGCCTTGGCTATGGATTTGCAACCTGCGTCACTTAAACAAGCTGCCGTCGTATATTTGTGGCTTGGTTGTGTGCTTTAAAAAATATATTGTATATAGAAGTATTTCTATCCAGGGGCTCATAATAATGCCCTCCACATCTGTGTCATATGTATTGTTATGTAACATACAATATAACATTTTAATGAAACAAATAAAGATAGTAAGTGAGATATTAATAAATGCATTTGTGCATGTCTGTAGATCTGACGTTTTCTGTGTTCTGCTTTTTCAATAGATAAATATCTTTCTGTCACCTGCATCATCAGATGATGAATTCACAGACATTTTTAACCAGCTTTTATATTCTGTGAAATCATTATGGCCTCTTCTTTATCGTAGAGGGAGATCACAGGATCAGGAGGCTTGTCAGAAGAAGAAGACACCTGGCTTACTTAAAAGAAATATACTGTAATGCAGACTAAAGAAAACATGTGACCCGTGACATTGAATGACACAAAATACTCCGCTTAAATCACATTCAGACCAGAAAATCACCAACGTGCATGAAGGCTGGTCAGCTGGAAATAAAAAATCTATTGATATGTTAAATAAAACACTAGGTAAAGCCCCAAAACAGACACACGACTAATGGCTAATTAGCATGTCCAATGTTGTTAACTAGCACGTTAGTCCCCTCCCACCTTCACACAAACACACTACCAGCAGAGTCACAGGTAAAGTTCCTAACACTGATCAAATTAAAAATTATAACACGAGGAAAACTGAAAATGTATATTCCTAATAAATAAACCAGTGGTTAAAAACATGGTTTGTCTATCTCTAAACATTTAATAGCATTAATGTTTATTGCCAGACCCTATTGCGTTATTTCACATTGTCATACTGAAAATAGAGCGCATCTGAAAAAGAAGAAATGTAGCGAAATAATAAATATTTAAATTCACTCGTCAAAGTAAAACATTTGTGGTTTGACATGTATTACAGGTTTCCCTCTTCTGAAGTACAGTGGGGCAAAAAAGTATTTAGTCAGCCACCAATTGTGCAAGTTCTCCCATTTAAAAAGATGAGAGAGGCCTGTCATTTTCATCATAGGTATACCTCAACTATGAGAGACAGAATGAGAAAAAAAAATCCAGGAAATCACATTGTAGGATTTTTAATGAATTAATTGGTAAATTCCTCGGTAAAATAAGTATTTGGTCACCTACAAACAAGCAAGATTTCTGGCTGTCACAGGCCTGTAACTTCTTCTTTAAGAGGCTCCTCTGTCCTCCACTCGTTACCTGTATTAATGGCACCTTTTTGAACTCGTTATCAGTATAAAAGACACCTGTACACAACCTCAAACAGTCATACTCCCAACTCCACTATGGCCAAGACCAAAGAGCTGTCAAAGGAGACCAGAGACAAAATTGTAGACCTGCATCAGGCTGGGAAAACTGAATCTGCAATAGGTAAGCAGCTTGGTGTGAAGAAATCAACTGTGGGAGCAATTATTAGAAAATGGAAGACATACAAGACCACTGCTAATCTCCCTCCATCTGGGGCTCCACGCAAGATCTCACCCCGTGGGGTCAAAATGATCACAAGAACGGTGAGCAAAAATCCCAGAACCACACAGGGGGACCTAGTGAATGACCTGCAGAGAGCTGGGACCAAAGTAACAGAAGCTACCATCAGTAACACACTACGCCGCCAGGGACTTAAATCCTGCAGTTCCAGACGTGTCCCCCTGCTTAAGCCAGTACATGTCCAGGCCCGTCTGAAGTGTGCCAGAGGGCATTTGGATGATCCAGAAGAGGATTGGGAGAATGTCATATGGTCAGAAGAAACCAAAATAGAACTTTTTGGTAAAAACTCAACTCGTCGTGTTTGGAGGAGAAAGAATGCAGAGTTGCATCCAAAGAACACCATACCTACTGTGAAGCATGGGGGTGGAAACATCAGGCTTTGGGGCTGTTTTTCTGCAAAGGGACCAGGACGACTGATCCGTGTAAAGGAAAGAATGAATGGGGCCATGTATCGTGAGATTTTGTGTGAAAACCTCCTTCCATCAGCAAGGGCACTGAAGATAAAGCATGGCTGGGTCTTTCAGCATGACAATGATCCCAAACACACCGCCAGGGCAACGAAGGAGTGGCTTCGTAAGAAGCATTTCAAGGTCCTGGAGCGGCCTAGCCAGTCTCCAGATCTCAACCCCATAGAAAATCTTTGGAGGGAGTTGAAAGTCCGTGTTGCCCAGCGACAGCCCCAAAACATCACTGCTTTAGAGGAGATCTGCATGGAGGAATGGGCCAAAATACCAGCAACAGTGTGAAAACCTTGTGAAGACTTACAGAAAACCTTTGACCTCTGTCATTGCCAACAAAGGGTATAAAACAAAGTATTGAGATGAACTTTTGTTATTGACCAAATACTTATTTTCCACAATCATTTGAAATTAATTCTTTAAAAATCCTACAATGTGATTTCCTGGATTTTTTTTTCTCATTCTGTCTCTCATAGTTGAGGTATACCTATGATAAAAATTACAGGCCTCTCTCATCTTTTTAAATGGGAGAACTTGCACAATTGGTGGCTGACTAAATACTTTTTTGCCCCACTGTATATAATTATTGAGATATTTATTTCCAAATTGTGTTAGTAACACATTTTTCAAACTGACATGAAATTCACATTAACACATTCTCTAATCACTGCTGTGTTTCTGAAAGTTAAAGTTAGGGTTAGGGACATGACATAATATGATCAAGACTATTACAGCGGACAATTGGGATTGTCCTAAGAAAATAAACAAATGATTAAATGTATTGTCATTCTATATTCAGTCTTTAAAGGCCAGTGATCAACTCCATGGAAGCGGGCTAAATGAGGGCTGGAGTCAGCAGGAAGTCATTCAGGACAACAAAGAAAAATGAGGCTCAAATAATTGTTTAAGTGTTTGAAGGTCTTGTGGACAGCGTGACAACAGCAGAGCGTTATGCAGTTGTTACACTTCACAGTCATTCGCATAGCGGTCATTTGTCTTACCCTGTTTGACTCTAAATATGAGGAAGGAAATGGAACAGACTCAACCATTACAATCATGTAAGCAGATGAAGATAAAGAGTAGGTTTATACATTTATGTAACTTTAATCTTGATATTTTTATCCTTCTATGAAATCAATATCAACTTTGATTTTTGTACCATAACCTAAACTTGAACATTTATCACCTGGCAAATAAAAGGTGTTAGTTGCTTGCATCTAACTTAAATCGAGTCAAATGAAAAGCACCAGGAAATGGTGTGCCCAATAAGAGTTCTGATCCCATTTTTCCATCACAAACTTTAGGATCAAAGTTTGACATTCAGTCAAAGAGTAACGTTTCCTGTCTGCAAGGCTTGTAGTTTAAATATCAACTTGCTTTAATTTAAATGATGGCATCCTGTGTGACTCATTTCCTTGACGAGTAAGTCAAAGGTGCACAATATTAACTTATTCAGGAAATAGAAAGCCTAACTTCAGGCACACTGACCAAAGGTGAAAATGCCTTTAATAGTGTAGGGTATCAAAGTTCAACGTTTAAAAGTAAATGTAGATTTCAACCCAAACTTGGGCTTTTTCAGGGCGTGACTGAAATGAAGAACGTCGTGCTGGGTTATATACTGTCTAGGAGGCTTAATATGCCAGTATATCACAACATAAACATATTTATTTCATGACAAATATACTGTAGCTATTTTGGGAAATAAGTTATTTTAAGAAAAAGTTAATAAAGAGGAACCAGTTAACACAAAAAGTGTGTCCTCATTAAGATCGGGTTTTTATTGGTAATTTAAAGTCTTAAAGTTGCCATTTAGTTAACAAAGAACGTTTATATTAAATACTTGTATGTGGACTCATGGTCTGCTCTGTGTTCTTATATTTTTACAATGTGCGACACAAACAAACTATCCTTTCAAAACAGAAGTACATAATGGAATTTATTCAGAACACAATGGAAAGTTCCTGTGCTATAGAAAAAAATACAACATTTTGTCTTTCCAAATGTAGCTTTTATTTAGCAAATCCATTCTCTTTATCTGTATAACTGGATGAACATTTCAGACGTAACACAAAATGCACATTTCAGATTCCGCAATCATTTGCAGGGCGAAAGTCCAACTCCAAGGCAGAGCCATTCGTTAGTGAACTCCATGAAGCCTGGAGCTTTGGTGAGTCCACTGCCTGTAACAGAAAAATAAAAACCACAGATAGAGTATTCTGACCCAATTATGCAAAAGTATTGGTCACATTTAGACTAAAATTGAGTTTTATTAATTTCAAAATAACATCAATCATAATATCAATTGAGTGTGAAAACCACCCACCTTGAATGACATTGTGCAGGTTACAGTAGTTGGTGCCGTTATCAAACAGGCTGAACCAGAACGCGGATATGGATGAACCCTGATCAGCAAGCAAATAATAAACATAATGATGACATTTTGTTAGTAATAAAAATATATCTATAGATTACCATGTGATTTCTTTTTCCTTTAAAATTGATATCACTTTTTACAAATGGTAATTCATATATTCAGTATTTGGTTAAGAAGTATCTGTCTCACCTCGACATGGCAGCCCATGCTCATCGCTGTGGGGATCATGGTGAAGTTAACGCTCTCGATCTGGCCGAGTGCAGAGGTGTGGTTGGCCTGAATTAGGTCTGCAGCCACTGAGCTGAGCTGGATTAGAAAAACACAAAAATAAGTTAGTGCATTTCTCTAATAACTATAGACATAGTTCACTTATAGCGACACCAAAATAAACCTGTGAAACTAAATTTATCTTCAAGTTTCTCACCTTGTAAGAGCCCATGGCTTTAATCTGAGTCACGATGGCCATGTTAACTTGATCACATGGTACTGCAAGCAACCTGGGAACAAAGGAGTGTCAAAAAAGTTTATCTTTTTAACCGTCTATCTGTATATTTATTTTCATACAGACTTTTGGGGCTTTTATGGTCATATTTTACATTATATCATACTGTAGATCCCATGCATGACCATGCTAATGGCATGAACCATAAGGGAACACATCTTACTCACAATTGATCAGAAAAAGATGAAGTCTTACCAGACAATCTTGCAGAAGGCATGTGTCATTTCAGTTGGTCTGCTATTTATGACGACACACATTCCCAAAAAGAGAGCGCAGGCTACAACCAAAGTCCTCTCAGCCATGTTGAAGTTGTGAAGTCTGTGTGAAAGTTCCTGTTTCAGGTTTATATAGAAGACTGCATGAAAAGGAACAACTGGCAGACCATTGGCCTGTCATGTGGACCCGTGGAAAAGGGATTTGCGTGACACTTCACATGAACTGCATGGCATCTTTCACGCCAGCAAGGTTGGATTCGACAGCCTGGATTCAGCAGAAGTCTCTGCCAACTAAGAAAATAACCAATTTAAGTATGTACATTCTGAAACATATACCAATAAATGACTTTCTTTTCATTCATTTGTTTGACTGTGCTTGAATTTGTTATTAAAAGTATCGTTTAGTTTTTAAGACCAACCAAATACTGCTGGTGATCAATTTCCAGACTAAATTGTCGACTAAATAATTCATTTTATTTGTCTGGAACTGTTTTAGATCTATGAAACAATAACAGTAAAACAAAAGTAAGTCCTCTTTAAAAGAAAATCTATGTTGTCATGATTATAGAGTTTTGTTTCCTGTTTTATTTTTGAAGTCTTTTCCTGCCTGTCTGTCATTTCTATATTTGCTTCCTGTCTGTGTTTTTCCTCCTGTCTGATTCTCTGATTGTGTTCACCTGTTGTGCCTGTGTTTCTCCTCCCCTCTCCTGCTGTGTCTTGTCTAGTCCCTGTGTATTTAGTCTCGTCTTCCCTTTGTGTTCCTTGTCGTGTCGTCATCATTCCAATGTTTGTCTCTGTGTATCGTGGTCCAGTTCTGTTTGTTTCCCAGTCCTGTCTTTCTGGTTTGATTTGGTTTTTGTTGGCTACTTTTCCTTTTGATGATCGTGCCTGCTTGCACCATTTTTCGAGTTTAGTTGTTACAGCTTTTTGTTAAATAAAGCTCGCTTTTCGTTAAACCCCAATACCTGCCTCCCCTTGTTTCACTGCATTTGGGTCCGGTTACCACAACCGTGACATATGTGAAAACTTAAGTGTGTTGTTAAGTCAGGAAATCTTTCGGCTAAGGGCCTTAGTTTCTTTATTTGTCACTGATGGTCTATTGGTTTTGCAGCATATACTGCAGCAACAAACAACAGGAAATAACCTTATTCAGAGTTACACACTCAGCAGCACTGCTTCAATGAACAAGCAAATGCATTTGAATAGCAATACGAACAATACATGATATCCTGTCAGCTCCATGCATACACATACAACCATGTAAATCAGTGATGTTTGAATGAATATCTTTTGACACCAGGTACTCTGAACAAAAGCTACAGTACAGTAACTTCTAAAAGCTCTTAAAATCTAACTGTAGAAAATTCAAATTTAAGGGTAATAATCACATTTTATTTTCTGTTTTCCTGTCCTTTGAATACATGAGGCTCTGTTTGAGCGCCAGAAGTATCAAGGACAAGGTATGCAATTCATCACAGTTTCTTTGTTCTTTTAATTCATTAGCTCCCTGTTATATCTTGAATAAGACATGCCTATTGATTCACAATGATTTAGGCTCTAGACAGCCTAACCAGCGTGACAATAGATAAAGACCAGAAACAACAAGCAGAACACCACAGTCAACAACTGCGGCCTTGTATTGTTATTTATGTCATTCAAATTGAGTAAATCACCCCAGTTCCCCTCAGGCAACAGCAGTACTGTGTTCATGCTTCTGCTTTTAAATAATGGGCTACAGCGGTAGAATATACCTACATACATTTACTCAAATACTGTACATAAGCGCACGTGAGGTACTTTGACTTTAGCTGATTATTTTCTTCTCAGGCCACTTTATATTTGTACATTTCTAGAAGAAACATTGTAAAAAATAAACATTTTCAATTGTAAACGTACTTCTGAATACTTCCAACCATTAACTAAATCTGATATTTTAATGCCATATCAAATTTCAAAATAAGTGCCTCATCTCTGTCTGCAGAGGGCACCAGACCACAACACTCAGACAGACATGGTAGTCCTTCAAAGCCTCTGTCAGTGCAGAGATATCAGGCTCTTTCTCCTTAGGTAGCACACACTGTCTGCTTTAAATAAAGTGTGTACTTGATGAACATGTGTATTCCAGAAAACTGTTAAAATATATGAATGCAGGTCAGGGCAAAGGGAATGCAGTATTTAAAGTGAGTTCAGTTGTGATGGTTTAGGTCATGCTTTCAAACCATGACCAAAAACTGATGGCTCTTTCAACTGCCTGAAAAAACGTGGTAATTACAATAAGCTTAAGTAGCATGCGGGCTATGCTTTGAACTTGAAACTGTGTTAATGTCTGAGCTATGTGTCAGGAGGCCTGCCCACATGGGAGATGGGGTTTTTAGTCATCTCTCCCTGAGAAGCTCCCTGTAGTTGTGTCTGTCTGAAACATGTCAGCCGTACAGAGAAATGGCAGTGACGATCTCCCATTGTCACTAATGAGGAACCCTGCAGGGTGATGGCGCTCTAGGCTTATGAGCAAGAGCTCTCCAAAAATGACTTTACCATAAAGTATGTTTGGACTTGCATTCCTGTGGCCTTGTTTTTCTTCCGTTTGTGGCCATCACTTTCCCCAAATGTGCTGTCTTCACATTTATTTTTCAGTTTAACCTTCTTATTTCAGAGGACCTTGCTGTGTTTGTTATTTAACTGAACCTTGAGGCCCTGTTTTGTGGAGAGTTATGTCAAGGTTTAGCTTCAGTATCGAAGGTGTTGACATAAAGTGACTCTAAAAGTGACCAACAGCACTCTAAACATGAATCAAGCATAAGATACTTTATTCATAGGCACCTAAACTGCACAAAGTCCTCTACACACATGCAAAATATAAAATAAAATGACAATAGGTGTTTCAAATTAACTAGAAAATCAAATTAAATACACAACTGCTGCTGGGTTTATTGTTGATTTTTACTAAATGTGTTCACAGAGTAGGAGCCGCAAATTCAAAAGCACAGTGAAGGACACTGAAGAGGAGATATGTTGCTAAAACAGTTTCACAGGTATAGACAGTAATCTGTACATCTCAGCTCGAGACAGAATGAACCTTTCAGCCCCATCGGCTCCTGTCGTGTTTTTGACCATGGTAAATCTCTTTTTCTTTTTAAATTAGGACATAAATAAAAAAGTTACTGCATATCGCCCTGGTTTCCATCCTTCGCTTGTCAGCAGGAAAAAACAAAGAAGACAAGGCATGGCAACTTTATTTATATAGCACATTTCGCCAAAGTGCTTTACATAAAACGCCAAAAGCATGGAAAGTGCAAATGAAGCACACAATAAAGGCACATTCAAAGAAAAAGTGGAACATTTTAAACAAGCCAGAATAGAATGACTATGAATAACTATTTGATTAAAACAATGATTTCTTTAATTATTTTTTGATTTTTAAAAGATGTATCACCACGAACAATCACGGCTGCTGGTCGATTTACAAAGTGTGATCTTGCCAGCTAATGGATGGCTTCAGCTCCACAGTGTGCGGATGGTCATTTGCTCAGCCGTTTGCAGGGATGGTCAGTGGTGACTGGCAGTTCCCTGCAACAGCAGAACAAATGCTGCTGTGGAGTCCATCTGCTGAGAGAGGAGCACAGACAGAGCCACAGTCTGTTTCTCAAACTCTGCATCATCCTCACATGTTCATTTAATCCCATTTCCAATGACAGCTGATAACATTTATGAGACAACTATTTGCCAGTAATTGATGTTGTGTAGTAGTACTTGATTTGGGCCTAAAGGTTGGATTTTTTGCCACATATAACAAGTCAACCGTCCAAACAAACCTATGACTAAAATATTTCAACAAAATGTAACAATTGTAATTTAAAATGTTTTACCCTATTCTCCTAGTGTCTCCTTTTCAATTATTTATTACACACTATTTATTCACGTTTTGTTTATATTGGTTATCATAACTAAAATCAACATTTTTAATATAGCAAAAAGAGGCAAAGATTAAACTACATATTTGTATTCTTTGTATTGTTTATCTGCCAACACAATTGTTAATGAATAAAAAAAAACATGCTTAAAAAAGGTCCCGGACCAATATAAAAACACAACTGTTAACTTAAATTATAATTGTATATACTATATTGACATGGTTGCTCAACCAGAACATAGCAGGGTTATACTGAACCTGTAGTCACGTGATCTCTCGCGATGATTCACATTATTCTCGCAGTATATTGCTCTGTTAATCCGTAAACGTCGTAGCTGTCTGTTGTTGAAGTGGACCTATATAAGCAGAAACAAGGTCAGCATACTGTCTGTAAACACATTACATATATTTTAAGATGTAAATAAATGAACATTACGTTTCCGCCCACCTCGTGCTGCAGCTATGATTTTACTGCACGTTGTTTTTGGTTGATTTTAGCCAGTTTCACTTACATCAAACGTCACTCGTAAAGGAGCGACCATTGAAGTGATTATGCTACTGATGGTTTGCAAATCGAGCATGTAGCTTTGAAGGGAATAAATAAATGCAACTCCTAGACGGACTTCATGGTTAGTTTTAAGTAAAGATAACAACTTTTGCTTTACCTTGGTGAAGTTCGTTTTATGTTGGATATTCAACGGAAGGTCACTCCTTCTTTCCTACGATCAGAGCCCTCAACAAATGACCGTTTTAATGAAGCAAAACCTATGTAGTTTAGATGCATCAATGCTAACTTTCTCATTTTAATCAAATTCATGCTAAAGACAGTTAGAATAAATGTGGCTTGAATCTGCCTTTCTGCACACCTTTATTTTCCAGTAATAGTATGTGGTATCTTTACAGAGTCACTTAAAGTCCATAATGTTCCCTAAATAAAACCCTAGTGTTAATAGCTAGGGCTCAGATGTGAGCTTCCCATCTTCTGACTGCCTGACAGTCCGTGAAACTGAAGCAGGAGGGAATGTTTGTGGGCTGCCCAACCTAAAACTAACTTCACCGCACTTTGCAGTCCATAGGTCCCTTTTTTCTGCATTCACTGTGAGTTGAACCCGGTCAATCAGTTGTCAGACTAGCTTTGTTTTACAAACACATCTCCTGCCTGATGGAGATAAATGAATGCTGTCATTGTTTGACAAAGTTTGGCTCATGAAAAAGGAAGAGGCTTTGGAAGTGTAGGCCTAGCGCCATACTCTGTCCTATGTGTGTGACCATATTTTACTATGTTGTATTGGTGTGTCCTATTGTCTAATTACTGGCTATACAGTTTCACCTTCATTCATTTTGTACTTTTTTATTTGGTTATTGTTAGTATTATTAGTATGAATCACTGTATTTTATAAATTGCCATTTGTTCTAAACAGGGATGGTGTTTATTGTATGAATAACTTGAATTTATTAAAACGATACATGTATATTAAAATATGTGTCCCTCCAGGTTGTTGGAATCGCTGAACAACAGTCATGTCAGAGTTAAGTGGAAAGGTCCAGACCGTCCTGGGTCTGGTGGATCCAGACCAGCTGGGCCGCACAATGACCCACGAGCACCTGACCATGACCTTTGAGTGCTGCTACTTCCCTCCTCCTCAAGGCGAAGAGGCGGTGGCGGAGAACCCGTTCCAGATGCAACACATGCACTGGCTGAGACAGAACCCCTACAGCTGCCACGAGAACCTGCTGCTGCAGCAGGAGATCCCCGCCGTGAGGGACGAGCTGCTGGCTTACAGGAAAGCCGGCGGGGGCACGATAGTGGAGAACACAACCACGGGCATAGACCGGGACCTGCCCACCCTAAAGCAGCTCGCCAAGGACACAGGGGTCCACGTCATAGCAGGAGCAGGGTACTATGTGGACTGCACACACACTGAGGCCACCAAGAGGATGAGTGTAGAGAAGGTGAGGCCCAGTCTGGTTATGGTAGCTTCAAATCTGCCCGACTCTGTCAAAAAACATCTATATTGTGGAAACTTGAAGAAATACTTCATCCCCAAAGGCATCATTTGTGTATCAGTTACTCACCCAGTGTTAAATACACATGCATGTTCACTTAAACCTTAGTATTTTCCTTATACAAATGCTAGTTTCAGCCTAAATTCCTAAGCCTAAATGTGTTTAGGAGTTAGCGCAGACGACTGGATAAATAGCTCTTCTAATTTTACTGCACTCACTGCTAATGGGTTTCTAAAGGGATGTTTTGATATATGTTTGCTGTTGTTTAAACACTGCCCCAATTTGCATCAATTTAAAATGAATCTCAGTTTTTGCGATTCTTTCTTCACAGAGCAAGAAAAAATAAACGTCTTTAAGAATTCAAGGGGAGCGAGTAATTGGCATAAGAACGGTCATTTTCGGGGTCATTTTTGAAGTGCAGTATTCCTTTTATCAGTGTTTTTTTAAATATGTGTGTCCCAAATTTGCCACTGGTACTGAATGCTTCAGTCTTAAGACAGAAAGGACATCCAGCATCAATTTAAAGTGCTGACAATTTATAATTCCCCCCATTCTATCTTTGTATTGATTTGAACGGGTTTCTGGTTGCACTGTCTAGCTCTTTAGGCTAAGAATCGGCATGCAATCATATCCTCATTTAAACATATCCTCTTTTAAGGTGCATTACAAAGGGACAGAACCAAAAAGCCCGAAAATTGGCATTTTAATTCACTTAATATGTCAGTAAATGTTTTTCATTTCCTGCCCGTCAGCTCACAGACATCATTGTCAGCGAGGTGCTTCACGGCGCCGATGGTACTGACATCCGCTGTGGAGTGATCGGAGAGATCGGCACCGGCTGGCCCATCACGGAGAGTGAGAGGAAGGTGCTGAGGGCCACAGCTCACGCTCAGACACAGCTGGGCTGCCCCGTCATCATCCATCCCGGCAGGAACCCCGCGGCTCCGGCTGAAATCGTGCGGATTCTTCAGGAGGCCGGTGGTGACATCAGTAAAACTGTCATGTCACACCTGGACAGGTGAGAGGTCCTTAGAAAACAGTTATGGATTTTTGACATTGTATTCAGCCTTTTTTCTGGACAATTATGTCATTTTTTTCCAAAAAGACTCACTATTACCTACCCTACATACTTTCCCTGACACTTATGTTTCCTATTACTAAAAAGGGGTAAAAAATGACGATAGATTAATTTCATCAATTCCCAGGATAACAGTTGTCTTCCTGTTTGGTGTCATAAGATGAGCCAGCCCATAACCTGATGGCACACAGGTCGAAAAGCAGTATAGAAGCAGCTACAGGCTACACATTTTTAATTTGAAGTGCAAACACAACACTTTTTCTCTGCTCTTCTTGCAGGACTATATTTGATGATGGTGAACTGCTTGAGTTTGCAAAGCTGGGGAGTTACCTGGAGTACGATCTGTTTGGAACAGAGATGCTGAACTACCCCTACAACCTGGAGGTGGACATGCCGAGTGACAGCCAGAGAGTGAAGGCGTGAGTAACACAGATCAGGGTTAAACTTTCAGACTTATATTGTGATTGTTTTGTGACGAGAAGTGTCAAAAGTGTGGCCACATTGATTCATTAAATATGAGTTAATTGTTGAAATTTTAGACAAGTTCCCTCTATATATGTATTATTGTTGAGTATTGCAAGCTGCATTAGTTTATATCTTTTAGAGCAACATTGTGTGTTACTCCATGTGGAGAGGAGAGCGTGTCCTGCCGTTCTGAAGTGCATCAACACAGTAGTGATGAATGATAAGCCCCATGTTAGTCCGCACATACATGCCTGGGGACCTCCTGGCAAGAAGCAAAGACCATCGCGCAGAGGATAGTGAGGTGGTGATCCATGGTGGACGCTCTATGCTCCCAAGGGGGCCAAGAAGAAGAAGAAGAAGAAGTCTGCACATACAATAAACAGTTAGACAACACATGAAGGAAGATTCTCAAGAAGTTTGTTTTTTTAACAACAATGCTCATTTGTTTTGTGTTTAAGGCCCCTTGTTTTGTTTCTTTGTTCATCCTCAGCTTGGCATTCCTCGTGAAGGAGGGCTACGACGACAAAATCGTGGTGGCACACGACATCCACACCAAGAACCGTCTCACAAAGTACGGCGGACACGGCTACTCTCACATCCTAAAGAACATTGTGCCGAAGATGCTGATGAGGGGGATCTCACAGCACCAGGTGGATAAGATCCTCATCGACAACCCCAAACACTGGCTCACCTTCAAATAAGCAAAGAAATAGAGAAAACCAAGAAAAGCCATTTGATTTAGCAATGTTTTTTATATTCACGACTGAAAGATTAATGAACACGTTGAAATCTTTGCAATAATCTCAGTCCAAATTCTTCTTTAAATGGGCTTTTGGACGCTGAAACCAATTAGCTTGTTTTGTTTGTGGATTAATTTGTCTTTAATGTCAACACTGGAAAACATTTACAGGCTGTTGTTTCATCCAGGCCCTCATTAATTAAAACTTGATTTTATATTTGTGATCACACATTATTCACTTTGTTGAAATAACATGAAGGAGCTTTGCAGGATCACAGTGCCTCATTAGCAGTCTTGTTTTAATCCCATTTATGTCACAAAAATGAGTTTTTCTTGCCTGCAGAACGCGAATGCAATCTAAAAAAAACATTTGTGTTATCTACAGTGGTGCTCTCAGAAATGGTGCTAATGGATTTTTTTTCAATGTAAATGTTGTAGCATAATGCAAAGATGTTTTTGGGGAATAAATAATGAGCGTGGCAGTAATCAGTATGCCGCTCTGCTCTCGATGCGGCTGTGCTAGATGAGTTGTCCTGTTGCCCCTCAGTGGGTGTCTGGGTGTCAATGGGAGGCTGACTGGATGAAGGACATGTTCTCCTCTCATCTGGGAACAGGTGGCCTCACAGGGTGACTTCGCCACATGATCAATGGCATGATCGCCACAAGGGACTGTATGCCGTGAAAAACGATCAAACTTTGATTAATCTTCAGAGATGATTACAAAATGAGACAAGGTTTATTTTTGACATGATTTTCTACGCATTAGTTGACAGTCTTATATGAAGGCGCTTCACAATCAGCGGGCAGATTGATGAACATCAAGGAAACATTTCTGTCAACATGACTGTTCAATTTTTGTGATGGTGACTAAGCACCAGACCATCCTGTTGCCCCAACCAGCTGTCATATCGAGACGAGTTACAATGGTTATTTTGTCACAGTGCTTCAATTTGGTGGCCCTTTACAGAAAGGTTTCTATGCTGCACAGAGTTCAAATGTCATTGTCTATAATCATGCATTTCTACAGCTTTTAACATTTCCACTCAAAATGCAACAACCATCAATTATTTTTGAAAAATAAAGCACACATGGACTAATAACAGTGGAAACAGAGGGGTGATTATTTGAGTATCTATAATTATGTCTACATTCACTCATATAATACCACAGCAGCATGTACAGTAGGTGTTACACATCAGCAAATGTAGCTACACACACAATCTCACAAAGGTACAATTTAACCCTGTATAATTTAAATTGAGTTATTCTGTAATTAAACAGTGAGATCTTTGCTGTTGCAAAGTACAGTTCTTTTCTTTTTTTCGCATGACGTCCTCCACATCCTTCTGGACTTTTTTGCAGAATGGAAATGGTGAGCTCTGCCTCTAATAATCCAGCTGACAGAGATTTGAGCATGAGCGGTGAAGCAAGCTATATGCAGAGCAGATCTGAAACCCCCTTTAGAGGATCTGTCCAGTGTTTCAGTCAGCGTACAACATGAATCCGGAGAAAGTGCTGTACTTGTTGTTGTTGCCCCCGTGCGCCTTCCCGCCATCCAGCTTGATGTAAATCTCGTCCCCGGGCTCGAGGTGCAGGACAACACTGTTGCTGGCGTAGTCGTAGTTCTGGTCGGCGTCCTGGGCGATGGCACTGGCTCTCACCTGAAAGGGAAACATGTCTGCTTATAAAACGTGTCTTTATTTTAAATTCAGAACCACGGACAGCTCCATCAGTGACGACATTTCAAATTTGGAACAACTTTACTGAAAGCATGTTTAAATGTCTGGAAAATTGGGTTCTCTTTCAACCGTGCGTAAAACGTTTTCGTAAAATACAAAAAGTACAGATTTGTTCATCAAATAATGTTTTTTCGCTTTGCAATACAAACAGAAACGTAATAGTTTCTAAAACAAATAATAAAGCTAAAACAAATTGACATATTGGTATTTTTATTACATCATAAAGTGTTTTACCTGGTTGTTTTTGCAGAGGTCAGCCCACATGCTGGTCCCATCTCCTCCTCGCATCAGCACATGGTAAACAAAAAAGTAAATTCCGGGTATTGAGCAGGTGAATTTCCCTGAAGAGGGGTCATAGTGGTTGCCCAGATTGGTGACTACGTCGTCAAATTTCAACACTTCATATCCCTCGTGCTGCTTCTTCAGTCCTGCATAAAACGCAATCTTTGGGATTGTGTTATAAGTAGCAGCACTGATGGCTCCGTTAGGCCCGTTTACTCCAGGTGCTCCAGGTGGACCCGGTACCCCTCTATTTCCGGGCGGACCAGCAGGTCCAGGGGGGCCGGGCTCGCCAACAGGACCCCTCGGACCCATCCTCCCGACGCGACCCGGCTCTCCTTGAGGACCTTGGATGAAAGTCGGAAGCGACTGAGCGAGTCGGTTCTCTTTGATTGTGTTGGTTGCCTTGGCTGTGGCCGTGGCTGCGGTCCCGTGGGAGTCGCACACCATTTGACAGGAACCGAGCATCTCGTAGCGGGCAGGTGTCCCGGCGGTGTTCACCACCACCGGGATCAGAACCACCAACACCAGCACCAGCGCGACACCACAAACACCAGTTGCGATCATCTGCGCTCTGCGGATTCGCTGTGTTCTCCGGAGCGGATGGTCTTCCAGCCTGATTGTGGGCGATATTTTGGAGAGAAGAATTTTACCTGCTTTCGTTTTATAACGCAACTGTTTGAGATCAAATAGTCCTTTAAATGTTTCCGAGCAAAAGTAACCATCCACAACTTTTACGCGTTGCTGAATCTTTCCAACTCATTCATCTCCACTCTCCCCCTGCAAGAAAAAACAACAAAAAAAGACTTATAGGAAATTGCACAATCTACGTTTAACTAGAAAGCACAAAGTCATCTGCTCAAGTTTCTGCCCTGTGCCACAGGAGAGAATAGGCTGGAAATAAACCGTTACCCGCTTCTGTGTTTGGAGAGTAAGGGGAGGGGTGGAGGTGATGGATGGGATAGAATCCATGCATTTCTTCAATCAAAAGAGAGGAAGAGAAACGTATAAAACACTAATGCAACTTTAAAGCTTTGAAACGTGACTGCTTTATTTTATGCATTTGTTTGTTGAGTCAGCAGTTACTTTTATCATTACAGGGTTTAAACACCACTTTTATATTGATTGCTGTAACGTTTCATCCCACACCATGTTATTAAAACTCATCCTTAAAGGTCTTCAGCATAATTAGACCCATTAAAGACAAAAAAGCTATACTCCTTTGGCACCTGGTCACACCTCAATGGCTCCCTGTGTCCAATTTATCACTTGGAGAAAAATCTATAGAGCCACTGAAAGAAAGGAGGGAGTCACTAGGAGCTGGCAATAAAGGATGAATTCACCAAATATATTCTGATGAAATGATGTATGCTGAGGTGTTTATAAGGAAAATAGGGCGAGATCACTTAATTATTCCCAAAGAAGGGAATTCATAAGTTAGTTAAACATTAAATTGTTAGTTGTAATACGAGCCTAAATGAGTCATAGGTTAGTTAAATTTACAACAGACGTTTTAACTATTAAAAAAGTGGCCAAACTGTTCATATAGATTTTTAATATCTAAAACAAAATTTCCTGTCAACAAAACATCAGCACTTAAGACACATTCAGTTTGAGTTATGAGGGGCTAATTATTGTGGAATAGGGCAGATGATGATGTGCTCATGAATTCAGAGGCTGTCACTGTGTCGATGGCTCCTCACTGCCATGTTGAGAGATGGATGAACAGGAGGGAAAAACACGGACAACCTTGTTTGTTTAGGAGGAGCGAGGCTTTGAGTGCAGCCCGAATGAGATTCTATGTGAGTCAGAAATTCAATGGTTGAATCATGATCTCAGAAAGTGCCATACAGAAATGTTAAGTTAAAAGGGTTGTACAAGTTGTATTACTCAACAAATTTGGATTATATTATTTTTTAACTCATTCGATGTGTATATGCACTATGTATTTGCTTGAGCACAATCAAGCTAAATATTTAATTTTGTGCCCCTATGTATCTCTGGTTTCTCGGGATATGAATGATTACTTGATCCATCTTTTTTGGTAGCTTCTAATACTTTTGATTTTTCCTTATAGAGATAGTGATCCATGAGTTGATGGAGACGAAAACAGCATGGAGTTAAAAGGAGAATAAACGTTGGACTTACATTAATTTGCTGGCAAAATCCATGTAAAAGAAACCCTGTAAAATCGCAATTACAAACTAATTTGTTCCTATTTCAAAAACGTTAATTTGTGGCTAGTAGAAAAATACTTATCACCATGGATGTTTGTCAATCAAGCTGCCCTTTCGGTCCAAAGTAAAATATCTCAACATCTGAGTTTACTAGACATTTTGTACAAATATCAATGGTTTCCAGACAATGGATCATACTTTATTTAGTGATCCACTAACTTTTCCTCTAGCACTGCATTATGTCACCTTTGAGGTCAATTCTTATTCCTTTATTACACAATAACATTTTATCTTGGAACTAACATCTTGTCATATTTATAATTTGTCTGATACTTAATGTTTAGTACTAATGAGACAATGTTAGCATGCTTACATGTTAAACTAAGAGGGTGAGCATGCCCTTGTCATTGTGAGCATGGTACCATCATGGGCCTTGGTTAGCATGATGAGTTAGAGCAGTTAATGAGAATAAATTCTAAAAAAATCTGTAACACATTTTTTTTAAATGGATGCAAATAACTAGGATGTGAAATATTCAAAAATATTCTAACTAATATTCTGAATAAGAATGCTGTATTGGTATTGTAACCAATATTTGTTTTAGTTGTTATAATATATATTTCCTCTTTTCCTTTTGTTTTGTTTAATTCATACATCTTTGGTACAGCTGACAATGGTTTGGGAGGGCACTGCTGTTGATTTAAAACATATTATAAAAGAGCACACATTTTCTGTGGGATGGGTGTAAAGTGAGAAATAGAATAGTATATAAAGAATAGTAGACACACATGCACACTCACACAAACACAGTGGGACATACTGTAGCGGCTATGAGTCAGTGAGCACTTGTTAGTGGTCAGGCTCTTTCCCTCCAGTTGGCACGGGCCTCCAGTGACTCAGGGAGACTTGTCGACCAGGAGCCAAAGTGAACAGCAGTGTCAAAATCAACCAAAAGCTGTGGGAAGAAGATGCAACTTCTATTAGAAAGCTTTTCACAGTATCGCAACAAATGACTCACAGTTCACATTCTCTACATCTGTTATTATATGTGTCCAAAGTTGACTTTCATCACTCTTTTTCAGCACAAGTCCTGAGTAGCTCACCGTGTTGAAGGATACCTCCGGTGGTGAAGGGCTCTGACAGGTTGTTTTGAGCTCGACTTCATTTACAACCAGTCAGGCAGGAGTCCTGGGGGAGCCTGATGATTTTTTGACATCCGGACAAGCAGATGTACAGAGGACATGAATAAAACATACAGCCCATCTGACCAGAGACCGAAGACTTTCAGAGTGTCTAATGAAATGGGGGCGTGATTTCAATTCCTCTTTCTGATAAGCGTGATGCTGAATGAAATATGTATGATATTTATGTAGCCTGACCTGGGTGGCTAAGCAGGTTGCAATTGTTTATCACAATCAAAGCGGAGACAGGTTTGTCAGAGGAGGTTTGTGGTGAATGGGAAGAGAAAGTGAATGGACCTCTCATTACCAGCCAGGAATACAAACAGAAATATTATGTGACCAGTGACACCTTAGTGTTTAACAACAGCTAAAACAGCATGTGTGCCCAGGCAGTGGATAAGATGCATGTACACCTTCTGCTCTTTCAGAAATGAGTGTTCCTCATTTCTTTGCCCACAGAAAGGCAAATGAATAAGTTGGGCTCAACAGTTCAGCTCAGCAGGGGGGGAAACAGAATGTGTTACCACACCACCCACTCAAAGCTGGTCCTGTACTGTATTTAAGATGGAGAGGCAATCAAAATCACCCGGGGCGGGACTTTAGTTTCATACTGCAGGGACTTTCATTCAAAATCAAATTGTTTGTGTTGTTCTGATTTTATTATGCGTCTCGAGTTTACAGCCAAACAATACCTTTAAACCTTTATTTTTATTTGTATTCATGTCCCTGTTTCAGTGTGATGCTGGTCATTTAAACCGTGTGTGAGGGAGTGTTCATGTACTCTGGGTGGATTTATGAAAGAATACATGTAACGTCTTAAAATATTTTACAGTGAAATCTTTCCTCAGGAGGGGAAAACAAGCCATGGTTATTTAAAGCTTCAAGCATTTCATGTCACATAAAAGGAAATGGAAAGGGGCCCTATTCAACTTTTTGAGGTTTACCCTTTCCTGTAGTGGGTAGTATAGGTATGTGTGCATGTAAATGGTCTGCAAATGCTTAAATCCCAAAGGGAGTTTTTCTCCCACACACTCCTGCCCCCCCCTCCCTGCCTGAAACACCCTGATTTTTAGTCCTTTGTTACTTCTGCAACATAGTGACATCACTATGTAACACTTGTGTTTCTATTAGCTAGCGCTCTTACGCATTGTATGTGACTTCTCTAAGCGGTTGACTAATCACAACAGAGCCGGCCAGCTAGCCAATCAGAGCAGACTGGGCTTTGGTTTCAGACAGAGGGTGAAAAGAGGTGCTGCAGCACAGGCAGTATGAGAAAAATAAAGAACTTTTTGAACATTAAAGCATGTAAACATATCAGAGTAGAGGCACAAAATACAAACATGAATCTGAAAATGATCCTTTAAAACTATTTAATATTCTGACAATGTAAGAATATTTCCCTTGTTTTCCACGCATGTTGCAGATATTTTGCAGATTCACGTTTAGTTTTTCCTCACTTCTTGTGCAGTGCACTTTTTGTGTCTTTCAGCTTCCTCAAAAGAAGCAACCTTTGCAAATTCAGCAACGTAACATACTGTACAAATATCCTATGAAATACTACAGTAAAACAAATACCCAATAGATTATATTTTACACTGCCTTGAGGAAGCAATCTGAGGACTGGCTCATCAACCATGACATACGTAAAGGGTTAATGTGATCGGTTATATTGCAAAGTATAGAAAACCTTCAGATAGTCTTTTTTATGATTTCATATTTGTGAGAAACATAAAATGAACCAAGAAATATACTGTGGCTGTTTGGTGGTGTGTGTAACAGTCCCTCAGGAAATGTTCACCCCCTGCTATCCAGGAGGGGTTTTATTTGCTCACAATAAAACGTTATGTATTGCAACCTGGAATACAGGATTGCAACAAAGGATTATAACAAAACCAAATCCCCTGTGCAACAAAAAGAAATAAGTAGATTGATTTTCATCGAGATGTCAATCGATGAGCCGTTTCGCTCATGGTGTCAGCAGGCGCAGTGTCACATTTTCTGCCGATGAGATTGAGCGGCAGTAAGGGGCTTAGTGGCAAATACAATCGAGGAGTGTAAACATACAGAGGGTCGCAAGAGGCAGATCAATGACTCCAGTCTGGGATTGATTAATTACCCCAAGAAGAGACTGAGGTGTGAGGGCACTAGAGAAACCTGATCAGAACAAGATTTATCACCCAATCTCTGCATCATCTCTCCCTCCCTCTCACTCTTTCTCCTTCTTACTTTTTGTTTTTAAAGCTGCCCTTCTCCATTGACTGACTTGAGTATCTCATGTGAAATTTGGAATGGCTTTTAAAAAGAACGGCAAACGTAGCCTTCATTTTAAAAGGATATTGCTTCACATACAATCCTCTGAGTAATTCACTTGAGGTTTATAACCCATAGAGTTTTAGAAATTAGGCTACCAGGCAATAAACAGATCACACACAACACATGAGGCACCTTGGTTATATCCAAGTTATGCATGTTGTTAGTTGTGAGATATTCAGATTTTTTTCAGATCTGAAATAAATAAGGATTTGACATAAAGAAACTCCAACTTGATTTCTCATGTTGCAGTGCCATCAGCGAGTTCATTAGCTTTAAGGTAATTACTGTTTAAAAAGGTCAAGAATGAACTTTAACACTTAATTGTAGATTCAATCTTCAAATAGGTTTCTTCTGGGGGTTATTAAGATAAGAAGACGAACACCACTCCAGCATGTTAAATATAATTCTACAGCACAAAGTAATTTAGTTTAGTTTAGCACAGGGGTGTCAAAACTACAGCCTGGGGGACAAATGCGGCCCGTGGTAATTCAAAAAGTATAATGGAATATTGCCCACACCTGAAACTTGTGCTTATCCTATAATGTACTTCTTATGTGTTGTGCTAATAAGCTCATTTTTTAAATGATTCAGACAATTAAAGTTGAAAACTTTTTCAAACAAATCTTAGTTAATACAAAAAAGTCCAATTACTTAACACGCTTAAAATATACCCTTCATATTCCCACTTTTTAAATGCAATCTGAGTCTTCTGTGTTCAGGAATGAGCTGCCAACACTTTCTGAAACAAGATTAATGAAACTCTACAGAGATTTGTGATAAAGGCTGTTCCCTTTCTTAAAGCATATTCAAATATTAAGCATCATTTACCTACATTTAGTTGATTTTGTTGACTGACAGTACAACTTATGAGACAGTATACTTCACCTCTAATGAGTGGCCCAGCGCTTGTATGTTTTTCTGTATAAGCCCCTCAGTGAAAAAGTTTGGACACCCCCGTCTTAGTACAGAAACTGGAAACAGGTGAAAACCGCTAGGATGCCTCAGTATGACAGTAACAGAATCGCCATTTTAGAAACTCTAAGGCAAAGCGTCATAGTAATAATAAAATAATAATAGGCAGAAAGCGCATCGACAACAATTCACAATGATTTAGGGAAATAAAAACTAAATGGCTGTCTCTTTAAAATCCTGAGATGTATTGCTCATATAGAGACAAATCAGACTCTCTTTCAGAACAACCACAATCAATCACATGAGACAAGAAGTAAAAATCCCAGATTTGCAATCACACAACTACTAACTGCCAATCATTGTGTTCAACGTAATGATTGCAACAACAGAGCTAAGCTCAACCTGAAGTAGTGACACACACTTCATACCTTCAGAGAACAATGCAGTTGTTGATTGGAGGTGCTCATGGTTCCTCTGACTCCTTTACACTTCCCAGAATGTGTAAGATTCACTTTTGGCAGCATAATGTTAACATGCAGGACAAAGACAGAAACAGACCTGGACAATTGAGTCTTTCTTCAATTTCTTGGCAATCTTTCATTGTTTGCAAAATCCGTGAGGTTGTCTTTAGAAAACATTGTAGAAATCACAGAGATGTCTTACCTGACACTGCTCAGAAAAACTCCTCCTGATGTGATTATACTCTTAATTTCAAAAATCTAATTATGGTCAGAAATACAAATCCTCTAGCGTGCAGATTACAAACATACCCCATCAGGTTTTATCCGCAAACGTGTTTAAAGTAAAACCCTTCACCTGAAAATGTGAGTTTTTAACTGTTGCAAATAGTTCACATTTAAGAAGTGTATTTAATTTTCTCTAAATATGGTAAAATGTGATTGCTTTTTTTTCCACAATCAAGGAATTAGTCTTCTTTATCGGTAAATTCAAATTGATCAGTTTGAGAAGTTTAGATATGGAAAATCTTTGCTGTGAGGCTTTGGAGACATTTTTCTGTGGAAACACCTTTCATTCTCCATGCAAATGCCAGCCAGAGTTAAGACCAAACCAGTTCAAAGACTAATTTTGTCAACACTGTCCACCCATAGAGATAGATTAACAATATAATTGTCGACTGGAAAATGCTGTACAGGTCAGTCATATGAATTTCATCATACAAGACTTCACACAGTGAATAAAGAGCGGCCATTCATAGCACTGCTGCCTGATGCATGACTGTCCCTCTGCCGCCCCTACATCCTCACCCGAACTAATGATGACCTTTGATTCCCAAAAGATGTCAGGAAATGGGAGAAAGAAACGCAAAGGCACCCAATTAATTTAGGGTGAAGAGGACTGGAACGTGTGAGAGCGCCACGCTGCTGGAGTGAACGGTGAGGAGCCCCAGGAAGGACACGGCTCGGTATAATTAGGATTCAGGAGGGCCATTGTGAAAGATAATTAAAGCTGACAGCCACTGTGGAGTAGGGAGGAAGAGAGCGGGAAACATCTTCAAACTACATGCTTCACTTCAACACAATTTCTACATTTCAATCTCCATATCTCACACACCGACACACACACACAACCTGCACTGCCATCCATCATTCCAACTACTTTGGAAACTGCAGACTAGGCCATAAAATAGAAGACAGATTAATAGAGACAATAAAGGAAGCTGTTGGATGTACACCTGCAGCAGCATTTTGAGACTGAAATCAAGCTGAACAGCATTAGCAGGGGATGATTTCAGCACAGTATCAAGGGAGATGTGTGTGTGAGGAGCAACCTCACTCTTAATTGCTTAAGTGGAATATGTCAATATTACATGGCCAATTATGACGTCAGCCATTCCTAATGAGAATGAATCCATAAATTGGATCAATTATCTAGTACAACAGTGTCTTGCTTGCTAAAATATGCATCTATATTTATGTGTATGTGAATACCATTGTGAGTGTGTATGCAGTATAATAGCAAATTCAACTTTTCCTTCAATTTGAGTTGTTATTTTCTGTCAGATCATTTAAAAAAGGTGGACTGAACAATTCAAAACCACCAATACAGCAAATATCCTTTGTCATCGTCCGTTAGCTTTCCATTTTGTGAGTATGCATATTACCTCTTAAAATGGTAAACTAACAAAGTTTCTTGGACAGAAACACACAACACTTTAAATGTTATAAGCGCATATGATTGGTGGTCCAAGGTCAAAGGGAATTTACCTATAGGTGTAGATTTAAACTCTAAACACATGGGACAGCTCTTTCCAAAAACAACAAGACATAATAGCAACTGTTACATTTATTCAAACTACAAAATCATCTCTGAATCATCATGCAAATGGATACTTTTTTTTTGCGTATTCTCCCCGTCAAGTACGGCCTGCGGGAATGTAAGATTATAAACAGCTGTTCACATACTGAATAGTTTAAAAAGCAGCTTCCCCTTTTCCTTCATCTGTACCTTTTTATTTTAGCTTATAATGCACATGGACAGTCTATCACTGAAATGCACAAATACATAAACCTTCAGTTCATAAATCCTTCAAAGTCGAAACCCTACATTTCATACCAAACTTTACGTGCTTCTCTGTATTAATTTCTTCATTTCCAGTTTTTTCCCAACACAAAACAGTGCTTTGTTTACAGTCTGTGGAGGCCCGAATGAGATAGTGGTGGAGGCTGAAGTGTGTCATCACAGAGACCACAAGAGCCAAGGAAAAAGGCACTTAATAGTGACAGATATATCCTGATTGGCTGAGTTCTTTCTGTTTGTTTGATGGGATCGTCTCTAATAAAAAGAGAAACGGATGTGGCAATTTATGAATACTGCTCTGTGAATTTCTGGTGAAACTCCTTGACTTTGTTGAGCAGAATCTTCAGCTTGTCTGTCGATGGCAAGATGGTCATTCTGGGAAGGAATAGGATAAGAAAAGAAAGACAAACATTAACATTTGAAATGTGTAGGGATTTTCCAGAAACGCTTGAGAATTATCTTGAAGAAAGAGTCCTTTTGTATCTTGTGCAAAAAACACTTAAAATATGATAAACCTACTTTACTTTTAAGCCCTTTTAAGACATGGAATATCAGAGTTTTGTCTAAACCGGGTAAAGGGGGCGCTGCACCCTCTTACTTTCGGCGTGCTCCCTCATACCAAAATGCAGATTTTCCCGGTAAAATGTTAAAGTGATGCCGGAACACAATCTTTACGCTCGTCAAAAAATAGTACAATTACTCCTAAAATATGAAAACCGTGTCAAATAGACCATCACACGGCAGAGTCCGCTTTGTTTTTACAGAGCTCTGAATAAATAAGGGATGGATGTCCGGTCGGTCTGCCGGCGGACGAGTGACAGGCAGCAGGCTTGCACTAAAACTGTGATTTCTGAGTTAGACTGATTCTTTTAATGTCCTTTTTTCAGTACAGGAACTAAAGAAACCATTACTTGGTATTTATTTGTTGTTTGAGGCGCAATACAGTATATGACTCAGCATATTTTCAGCTTCGCTCTGATGCATTATTTTCAGGCCGTCATTTTGTCGACCGCCCTCATACTTTATTTTTCGACCCCTGAATATGTAACATTTGAATATTCGGACATTGTTTGACATTTTCATCAATGTTTCTTGCAGCTTCATTCAAATATGACAGCACATTTACAGAAGGAGCAGCAGTGCTCTTTCACCCATCTTTCATTCAGTCGTTCAATCGTGCTTCAAACCTCTCCTGACCTCTACATAAAAGTAACTCTCGGGCCCTCATTCCAACACAAGACCAACATATTAAATTCACATTTATTACATATCAAAAAGGAACAAATATAGACTCTTAGGCCAAGGCATTTGTTATGACAAAGAAAATGTTTGCCCCTGTATAAGAGAAAGATACATATTAAATTAGATGTATTGTTGCTGGAGTGTTCTTTACCTGAAATGGTATGTTCCATCCCTCTGACCGAAGCCGCTTCCCGGCACGAGGCAGATCCCCGTCTCCTCCAGCAGCTTCATGCAGTAAAACATGTCTGGCTGCTGGCCTTTGTCCTAACAGAGAGAAAAAATAAACATGGGAAGATTAACCACCGACACAGTATAACTCGCATACTAAAGGTATTGCACATACCTCCTTTACAGTACTTACTTTGAGGCGCCTTATTTTTCACTCTTTTTACTAATTCATAACAATGTGGACAAAAAACAAAAATCGGACCAAATGAAAGCAGAAAATTGAGCATCTCTTTAGAAATCAACAGCACATTTCTGAACTCCTAACATCTTTCTTTATTCTACAGCTTATGGCAACAGAACCATTCATGTGTTGTTCAGGTACGGAGCACAGGTGACCTTGAGAGCTAAAGACATTTCCTTTGGAAGCACAAAAGCTTACTGAAGGTTGAAACAAACAAAG
The DNA here is from genome assembly GCF_036324505.1 of Eleginops maclovinus. Classification (NCBI taxonomy): domain Eukaryota; kingdom Metazoa; phylum Chordata; class Actinopteri; order Perciformes; family Eleginopidae; genus Eleginops; species Eleginops maclovinus. The sequence goes on from NC_086354.1 coordinate 17,623,377, forward strand.
AGGAATACTAATTTATCTTACAATAAGACTTTTGTAAGACCTTTTTAAATGATTTTTTATGTGCCTTAGAAGTAGCAGAGGTTGGAGATCAAGAGCAAGCTTAATGGACAAGAGATCTATATAAACTGCCAATGGAGAGGTTGAGTGTTGCTGAAAGGATTGTACTTCTGAAGTGCCGTCGTATGAGGTTTCCTAATCATTGTCAGTGGGCAGTAGATGACGGTCAGCACAGCCTTAGTTTGGAGGAACGGACAGGAGAACTAGCATGGCTGCTGCTGTGGATTTGGATGTAGCAGCAAAACTTGTTTTACTCGTATAAAAGAAAGGCGCACCTACAAAAAATTAGGCACTATCAGTTTACACAATCTTCTGAATATTTTGACTTCTCTACCTGACCGTCAGACAAGAAAGTAAAGAAAAGAAGCTCCCTGTAAATAAAATGTGACGCAATACACACAAATGTGCAATATACAAGTTATGTATAACTTCATAGTCTCCCATTTTTATTTTAAACTGCACTGTAATTTAGCTGTTGTAATGCCTTCAATGTCACTGTTGCAAACAGGACAAATAAAGGAAATCTGATTCTGAAGTTAAATGATGATTAATATTCGTAATTTACCAAACCTTTAAACTGATTTTTTTTTTATTAAGTTTTGCTGCTGTCCCCATCCACAGCAGTACATTAGCTAGCTTCTACTCCTCTCGGTTTTGTCACGGTCTACTGTTGGTAACACACTGACTATGGATTAGTACTCAAACAACCTGTTTAAATTCAATATATCCCTTTAAGATCTGTCTTTATGTGGTTTTGGGGAAAAACCACCCAATAAAAGCAATGCTACAACTGATGACCATCGGAGTCCCTGGGATTGATCTGCAGGTCGGCTGAACTCTGACCTTATCGTCTGTAAGGCTAATCAGATTCCGAGTGGCTCGATTCATCAGCCCTCCCTGAAATTCCTACTGAGCTGTAGGATAGAGTTGAAATCACAAGCTATAGGAAATCCTTTCCCCTCTTCAACATGCTCTGTGATGAACCGAAGTTAAAGCACAGTGTACGAGATGTAAGTATTTTGTAGGGTTTGAGGTCATGGGGAGAAATGAAACTAAATTAAATCTGAGTGTGGTGTGCACAACATGTTGTATAACATGCATTTGCTCTGTTTCAATGTATTTCCTGGAAACAGTGATTCAGTTAAATTCCGTTCATTGAAGCGTTCATAAAAAGGAGTTTAAGGACTGACCCTGGCCTCTTTGACGGCCTTTTCAGGGATGGTGATGCGAGGGAAGGAGTACATAGCGCCCTGCACAGGGTTGCAGCTGATCCCTTTAACCGTGTTGAGAACCTGCTCTGTAAGCTTGGCCTTCTCCGCTAGGACACTTAAGGTCGCGGTGCGCTCCTGGGTGAGAGAGAGAGGGGAAAAAGAGAGAAAATACATTTAACTACAACTAGCAAATGCAAAATGTGAAATGCTGTACTGCAGTAGATCTTCTCTTGTAGCAGGTCCTTGTGTTGCTAAGGAATTATGGAGAGAATCTTAGATACAGAAAAAATATCTGTAGTGTTTGAAAAAATAACCAATTCTAAAAGTGTAATGCAATTCAGTGCCTTAGTTTATTAAGTCGATGGCCAGACTGTCAAATCCCCTGTACAGAGTTTTCTGCTGTGATTTCCCCAGATTTCTGTGTGCTCCACGACACTGATAATTGGCCATAACAGGCATTTTGTTGCAAGTGTAAATGCTATGAGCACAAAATGTTGTATCTTCTTATACTCAGAGTATAGTCACACCAACAGAAATGTCATACTTTTTCGGAACAACATTATAATTTGACATGATATGATGAATATAGACCGTATTACAACGTGATTTTAGACAGAAACACGTACATGTTAAGTACCTTATTCTATAAAAGTCTGGCAGCCATAAACCGAACTAAGGCTGAACTGTCCAAAGGAAACAAAATATCCTTGTTTTTAGATCTGTGTTAAAATGAGTCAAAGAGAAAACGTATAACGGCTAAAAAAGAGCAACAAAAAAAAGGTAAACCTTTAATCAACAGCAGTGAAATGTGTTGCAAGGACGATGTATGACAGTACAGGTGTCAGTGTATTGATAATGGAGTATATCACAGTGAGACGTAGACTCCGTACCTTGATAAACTTGTCATACGAGGGCTCCCCGGACTGCGGGGGGTTGACCACCAGGTCCATGAGAGCCTGTCCGGGAACAGGAGGACACAGACGGACGGACACCAGCTTAGTCAGCTGAGCCTTCACCTCCTCGTCCATGTTGATGATCTCCATGTAGCCTCCACGGAAGCCGCACCTAGGAGGAAAGATGTGATGCAGCAATGAGGTAACAGTCTAAAATAAGTAAAGAGTCTTGTTGCGTGCAGCTGGGAAAAAATGCAGAAGAACTGACATTTACATCAAATGTAACCATTTTTAAATCCAGGATAAAATATTTCTATGATCATGTGCCGGTGATTGAGCAACAAGGTTTTTACAATGGTCAAATTTAGGACAATCCTTTAATAAAACTACTTTTTAAAGCACTTTCTGCTGTCTTTTAATCATATTTTATGTATTGGTGTTCCTTTGTGTTCTTATTTATGAATTGACCCCTGTGGAATATAAGAAAACAAATAGGACAGAAATAGAGCATGTTACGGTCAATACATAATGATTTGTTATTTGTAAGATATGAAAGGTTTATCCCCAGAATGTAGTACAGTAAAATGGACTCACTCTCCCATGTAACATTTGGAAGTGGAGTGAAAAGATGCCAGCTCCACTGTATCCGAGTACTCCGGCCCCATTTCGAACAGAACCTTCTTAAAGGAGTGGAACTGGCAACCTTCAGCGTACACATTATCCTGGTACACCTGGAAGATGAAGTCAGAAGGACAGCTGTCACAGGGCTCAGAAAACATTAAAGCAGGCAGGTGTTAAAGGAGATGGGGAGAGACAGTACCTCATCGGCCATGAGGAAGAGGCTCTCCCTTGCAGCAAATCGGATTACATCCTCAATGCACTGTCTGCTCTGAACCTGACCTGTGAATGAAAGAGGGGGCTCATTAAGGAGAAGGGTTTGAAGGGGTGGTCAGCCAGGCAGTTACGTCTACTTGCTGCCATCTAGTGGCTCTTATTGAAGCAGTCCATGAAGCGCTGGGCTAAGGAGAAACGTAGGAGGAATCAAAATCACCTCATGATCTGATTTTAGCTATCCTGGTGACCCTAGTGGTTAAGGGTACATACCCTATAGCCTCAACAACTTCAAGTAGATTCAAGCAACAACAAAAAAATTGTTTTTTGTTTACATACCCCTTTTAGCCCCATGTTTTTTGTTGTTTTTTCAGTAAATGTTTCAAAAAGGATAAATGAAAGTACTTTAATCTAGAATCTACATTAAAAGGTAATAAGTGGTTGCTAAATTGTACCAAATAAATAAGTACAAATGTGACTTCAACACCATCTTGTGGTCTTTTTTGGCAAATTGACGTTAATCAAACTATTTCCAAAGTAAAAACATGTCATAATCAACTGCTAAAACTTTTAAAATAAAGAAAAGTATTACTATATTATCTCCTAAAACAGACATCTGCCGAACAACAGAATTTAACATGTGAAAATACTTACATTTACTATGGGTCTAATCATCAGTACGAACAAAACAATGAAAGGTCTCTTTACCGGTGGGGTTTCCAGGGTTGATGACGCACAGGGCTCGGGGGTTGCAGTGACGCCGGGCTTCATCCAGGGAGCGCTGCAGCTCGCTGAGGTCCATACTCCAGCACTTTTCCTCATTAAGGTAATAGTTGACCTGCACGGCGCCCAGTTCAGCCAAAGCAGCAGAGTACAGTGGGTACTGAGGTATGGAGATCATGACGCCCGTACGGGTCTCACCTTCGCCACACACCAGAAGCTTCAGCATGGTCTGAAAGTGCAGGATATGAAAAGATATGTCAGCTGTGTGTGTTTTAGAATTATATGTACACAGTAGCTTTGTCTGCAATGACACTTTCTAGGTGTATAAAATGTAGTAAGGTTTGAAAAAAAGTAGCTGTACTTTTTCTAAGCTGAATTTCAGTTTGGTAATCTGCATCTGTGCTTTGTCATTAAAAATCAGTTACGCAATCCAACTTGCAATAGATTGGCATTCCCCATGTGTGCATATGGCAGGAAATAGTTAACATAATTCAAATAAAAAGACAATACTGCTTATTCTCTTTTGTAAACCTTTCAGGTCTAAAAAGGAAACTATTTGCTATGAAAAACTACAAAAAGGAAACACTACTCTTGAACTCAGACACACAGCTCTTAGATTTCCGATGACACGGGGTTGGGAGAGTGTTATTACTGGCTTTAAAAAGGTCTCACGCCAGTAATGTTTGAGCATCAGTGACGTAATTTAAGCACCATTTCGCACACACAGGCATTTCTTTTCCTGTGATGCTTCCTTTAAATAGAGGGAACCAACTCATGAAGGAGTTCACTCCAGAATATTTGTTTCATTTGTTCAATGTTGTAGATAAATTCCCCACAAAATGACTGAGACATTAGGGAGCTTTTAAATTACAAAATACGCAAATGAACAGATTGAGACAGAATAAAAGATGAGACGTGTTTTGTACCACAATGCCGTCGCTGGCCCCTGTGGTGAGGTAAATGTCATTTGGGTTGCAGGGCACACCGCCATCTCTTCGCTCAATGTAGCGTGCCACATCCTGTCGCACTGACTCTATGCCCTGACTGGCACTGTAGGAACCTGATGGAGATTTAAATGACACAAAACAACTTAAAGCTTTAACATGATAAAGCTAAACTCTCAGAAAGCAGAATCAAACCCACGTAGAAAGAGGAAGGGGACAATTGTCAACTGGGGTTATGTAAAGAAATTGTGCTTGTGTAAGAAACCTACGCACCCATACTGTTCCCTCCACAGGAGTGCAGAATGCGTCGTGCTCTACTTTTAGCATCCTCTGGGAATGTGCTGTCATTCAGCAGTTCAGGGTAGGAGCACAGCGCCAAGACCTTGAAACAAAGGGAGGTGTGAGGATAAAGGAGGGGTAATTTGCAAAACCACGCACCGATTACTGCATAAGACAGCAAAAATATATTCGACATCAACTTCGCTGAGTATGCATAACATATTGTTCACTGAGAAGTCAGAGGGGCGGTGCTGAATTTAGACTGGAGGTTGGGGGTAAGGATTAGGTGCAGACCTGTCTGAAGAAGGTGATTGGCTGCTGGCCCATAGCATGAGCGTCACCAATGTTAGCCTTGATGACCTCAACAAAAGGCTTCTTCATTCCCTGCATGGCATAAACACAACATACAGAAAGGATTATACATCTGGAAAAAAGTTAATAATGACAACAAGTATGACCTCATTTCTGAGATTTGAAGTCAGTAAACATAAACAGTTTTGTCAAAGAGAAAGACTAAACAACCTTGGCCCTGTGCCCACATACAGAGGCTTGAACTCCTACATAAGTTTTCCATAAATATTCATGCCATAAGAGGCTGCAGCTGCTGGGAGCACAGCGCTCTTGATGGTTAACACTTTGAGGGACAGAATAGATGGTATTGTTGGTTTGTTTGAAGCAGTGACCTTTATGTACTGAGGTCCCTAAAGAATGAATGAAATAAATACCGACCAAGCTAAAGTTAAAATAAACCCTAAATAACTATTGGCAATATCAAACCTTCTGTATCGTGTCCCAAATGTTACACTTTTAGAACCCTTTCTTGAAGACATTAAGAGGTTCATTAGACAACAACATGCAGTGCCTTTTATCAGACCCTTCGATTAGCAGATAAAGCGTACACAGGCAAAATAAAGTGTGTTACAGCACACTTTATACAGACAATAGTACGAAACAAGTTAGAAGTTATACTGGAAATTTGGTACAAATTCTTTGTTGTTTTTGAGTGTGTACAGATGTACAAACCTTTTTTTGCGCAAGTGTGTCATGTTTTGGTAAATGCCCCGGAAATAATTCATTTTAATCACTACTAACAAAAGTGAATTTACTGTGAGGTGTCAAAGGTTTTTTTTCCCCCTTACTTATTTATTTTCTTCTCGCACACACAAAGTCTTGCTCCAGATAGCAATATGTACACACACGGAACAAAGTTTGACCTGTGCACTTGCTTATCATACCGATACCATTAACCTTCTGACACAGAGACACAGTTGCCTTTAACTTCCTAAGTGACTTCAGACTGGAAAGGAACAGTATTTATGAAATGAAAACAGTAAACAGCAATAACAACAACAACAATAACACATTACGAAGTAAAAGTATCAGTTTACTGTCTTCCTTGCCAAAAATATGTTTCTGAAAGATAATCTCTTGAGCAGCTGAGACAACTGACTGGCAGAAATGCAGTCAGCCACCTGCTCAAACACAAGCACCCACACATGCTGTTAATAACAGATGTTCTGAACAGCGTGAATCTGCAGAAAAATACATAAGCAGGACCTAACACTGACAACCTGCAGAAATCAAAACAGCATGTTTATTTTACATTTCCAATTGAGTACAGATTTTCAGGAGGATACAGAGTCTGGCTCTCTCATTGGTCGAAGATTAGAGGCGTCTCTCAGTCTGGACCAATAACATTGTACCGAGTGAATAACACCCCTAGGTCAAAAGTAACGCCCATAATGGGGCTCTTTTACAAAAACACTGACCTCTGACCGTAAAAACTGTCTCCAAAAGGCCAGTGCTTTTTGTTCTCCATGGCAGATAAAACATTCCAACGAACAATGCAGAAGGTTACAGCGGAGCTCTTTAAGTAAAGCACAGGAAGTTCTTTCTAGTCATTAATCAAACAGTGAAATGATTGTGAATAATGATATGACTTAGGCTGATATTGTAATGAAAAACTAAGATATGCAAATACACTCAATACTCAGATTAAAGATTTGAAATGCAAACTTAATATGGAAAATGTCTTTAGAATTATGCATTTTGCATTTATTGAGAACATGTAACACAAAAAAGCCTTGTGCAATTACTGTCTCGCCCCATAGCAACGCTCAGAAAAAGGTCCCCATTCACCATTATCTAGCAGCTCATTAAGACAAACACAGAACACAATGTAATAACTTCATGAGGAGCCTTTATTTCTGGTAGAGCAAATTCCTTGTTCCTATTCACTGTGTTGAAAATCTGATACAGCTTCATTATTTGGGGGAAGAAAACAAGAACAGGGCTACACTTGTAGTGTAGTTATAAAAAAAAGCAAAGAGCTCAGTTCCACAAAGCAAGGTGTGTAGGAAACTGGAGGAGGGTATCATCTGTGTCTGATTAAGCCACGGATAAAAGCGAGAATGCATTATTGGGACCTGTTTCCCAAAGAAATGCAACACCATCTAAACCGCGAGGGAGGGATGGTGAGGGAAAATGAAGAGGAAAGTTTGTTTTTGACAAAACCGCAGTGAAACTCTAAATGATGGGAACGCTGTAAATGCCATCTAACCATCTACAGAGAACAAAGACATTTCAGGTTTCCCGTATCCTAGATGGCAATGTAATGTAAAAAAAAGTTGACCCCCTAAATGAAACTGCATTTTTCTCCTTTACAAACAGCTTAGTAATATTTGTATTACCCCTAATCAAACTCTTGTACAGTAGGTAGAGAATAAATATCCCATAAAGAGCGAGGGGACCAGTTCCAGATAACTATTGACACTAAGCAAACGGGACATAAAATCTTTGCTACCAGTCAACCATTTAGTTAAATAGGTCAACACTGTCAAAACACTCCCTGATGGCTCCTTCACCTGTGCAACAACCTGTTCAAAAATACTTGCTCCTTTCCTGAGCAAAGCACTCAAGAGAGGACCGTTTTCACACCAGACTGAACTCGGTACACTAAGCGCTGGTTGCCACATCACCATAAACTGTGTGAGAGGAAGGGATGAAACTTATTGTTTTTAAAGAATAAAAGAACAAAGTAAAAGACTGTATAATGCCTATGCTTGTTTTCCAGCTGTTAAGATAACCGGTACCATATCTGATCACTCAGCAAAATTGGACATATTACAATTGAGGACTGTAAGAGGTCAAGTGAGGCAACATATGATACATTTGGATCCGAAAAATGGTCCGAAAAACACAAACAGGAAAGAAAACAGTATCTGGTTTAGTTTATGGAATTTTACCTCTCAGAGGGTCACTCCATAAACAACTGTGGTTAAGAGACAGGTCTTAAAACCAGGTTAGCCATTAACATGATACTAACCTGACTACAGATTTGCTGACATGATCAGCCTCCTCAGGAATCACTGACTAACTAATGGACTTTGATAAGACGGTGTGTAAGCAAGCGACACAGCAAGTGATAACGCAGTTTTGAGGTAATGTTTAGTAATAGTGAAAGTATAACCAGGAATTGAAATCGCCTGGATTCCATCATCCAAAAACCACAACGATTCATCAGCAGCAAATTTGCAAATCTACCAATTGTAAAACAATTTTTTGAAAGAGATTTAAAGATCCCGGAATTAACAATGATTATAAACAAGATATCAGTGAACAAATAGTGGTAGCAAATCATCTTTATGTCAAATCATGTTGGGGAAGAGATGAGGAGGTTTTTTTTAAACAACATTTTGAACTGAGCAAAAGGCTGACTTTTCAAAATGAAACAGATCACTTTTGAGTGTTCAACCAGTTCTGACTGATATGATTATAATCTTTGGTTTTAGGTGCAGCAACACAAAAACAACTTTCAACTTAACTTTTGATGAAAAATATTCTGGGCACACTGCACTTGTCTATGTAGCCTACGTCTACAAAATTCACACAACTTTTTGCCACATTCTATCTAATAGAAGGATTGATGTGATGAAAGACAGACAAAACAACATATTTGGAGTGAGTTTTAAACAAAACAGCAGGTAGTATTGTCCATAGAGATCAGACAGCGTGTACAAACCTCATTGAGCTCCCTCTCCAGCTCCAGAGCCCGCTGCACGATGGGGCCCCGCACGGCGTACTCCACCTTCTTCACCGTGGGGTTCATAGTGTCGATGGTCAACACCTTTGTCCGGGACGACACTCCATTCTCGGACATTTTCTCTTTGGGGAGCCCACGCCGCGTGGCACTCAGACTCGACAAAGCTCTGCCGGGAGAGGAGGACGACAGAGGGGGAGAGGTGAGTGAGCAGACCCTGGGGCCATAGCCGACTCCACTGCTACCCGCAAACAATTCGTTTCGCCCCCGGCTCAAAAGCCGCACGTTTCGGGGTGACAGCAGCTGCATTCGTGTGGCTGACATGTTAATTACACGGCCTTCTTTTAACAAGTTGGGGAACTTGTAATGCCGCTACGGTTCACAGCGAATTGCACCACGGCAGTCACTTCTCTCTCTCTCTCGCTCTCTCGGAGTGAAATCAAAGTTGTGACACAGCAGTGCTTCTAAAAATGACTTAGCGCCCAGACCTTTGGACCTTGAGCCTACAAAGAAGGCTCCGGTCAAATTGTGAGTAAATCCCAGGCTGTTTCTAAAAAGGCACTGGCTGCGTCCACATACACGAACTGCTTCTCCCTGTGAAATTATTGGGGTATGAATCCTGCACACATGGCAACAGCCAGTTCGAGCGTATCCCTCCTCTTTGTACGGCCCGTTATCCCACCCCCCTCTCCTCCGTTATCTTACGCACCGTGAGGCTGTCACTCAGGCTCTGTTCTCCGATTACCGAGCCGACACAGTTTGGGGCTACAGGCGAAAGTCGGAGGAATATCGCCAGTAAACCGGGTGCAGCTCCCAACTTTGTCCCGGGCTCACTGAATGCACTGAGCCTCTTTTTGTTCTGGGTGCTCCATGCGGTTTGGGTGGAGACTTTTGAGGCTTCTTTGTAAACAAAACAATAATGAATGCTCCTCCTATCTCTACACCCCATTTAAGTTTCTGGTTGAGTGAGTTCAATGCGAAGTCCTTTGACAAAATGTAATTGTGCAACCAAAATAATTTGAAAATGCTAAAATCACAGGAACACAAACTGAGCAAGAAGAGCATGTTTTTCACTTTGTAGACCCTCAATATAAAGCTCTGGGCCTTCACAGCTAAAAGTGTGACTGCAAAAAGTTTCAAAAATCATTAGTGCAAGTATGAACAACACAAAAGAGTGCAACTATCGTATGACTTATTTATGCAATGTGTGTTTTGTTTATAGTGACTGCCACTATAATTTCAGCATTATGTGGTTGGGAATACATATCATTTTGTAGACTCACATAAGGCAACAGTTGTAGGTATGAGTTATAGAATGGACTTCCTGACACAAGCTTTTAATGTTTTTTTTCTTTTTAAAGTTACATTTATATATTAACCCCATGCAGTCTGTGACAAGAAAATGTCCGTTATGACGAAAAAACAATATAAAAATGTTAACTTTCATTTGTGAGTAGTTTCAATTAAAATGCTAAAATTGAAACCATTGAACTGTCTGATTTGCTTTTTGCATTTTTTTGTCAATTAGTTTATTTCAATTTCTACAGTCCAAAAGTGTTGTTGTGAAAAACTCATCCAAAACAAACCAAACAACACTTTAGTAAAAGGAACATTGTGAATAGATCATTTAAAACCACAAGACCCTCTGGATATCACAAAATATATTTAGGAATAAAAGTACAATATTTTTGAGCCAAAATGATTCAAAATGTAAACAAAAGATGTGTAACATTTAACCATGATGCTCAAATACAGTCAGATCTTACTGAAAATGTTGGTATTTAATAGATCTAACCCTTAATTCTGCCAAAGGGACAGCCTATCAGACAGTGAAGTTAGACACAATGTGCAACAGAGAAAAGCAGTTCACTTGGTTTGACATTTTTCTTTGTTTTCCTATAATGTCAGTTTTATATACCTGAGATGGTAAGTCAAAATAACCAGTGATTTTCTGTTCATCTTTAACCAGTGGTGTGCTAATGATTGTCTTTACGAAATATGGATAGATGGAGGCACATTTTTGCAGCTATCAATAAGGTTATAAGAAAATCCAAATAGCAGCAGATGGTTCACAGTTAAGTTATTTTAGTCACATTGCGGGTTCATGGACAATCAAGATGTGCCAACAATGTCAATTGTTCTATTAAAACCCAGTGCCTGCAACAATATCAGAGAGAGTCTGTGTGGCAACTCCACGCAATGCAAAGGTGGGCACCGACAGTGGGGCGAGCACAAAGAGCTGGTGCTGCGGCGTCTGAAGTCCATAGCTTTTACACTCTTCTGTAACTAAATAGCACTGTAGTGGCTGGTGGGAAAATCCACAGATGAAGTCTTCAGTGTTGCCCCTCTGAGCCCTCTCCTCGGGGGACACACACAAAGTCTCCTCCTGGTTGAAGTATCGTGTGGTGCTGAAGATGTAGAAGAGCTTCAGTATCTCCCAGCAGCGGGCCTTGGAGGGTAAAGGAGGGTCACCCAGTGGACGATTAGTGGAAGTCCGCACACAGGAGACTGAGCGACGTGTTTCACGGTTTATCAGAAGTAGGGCCAGCACATCAGGGTGCAAGGATACAGATTTAGGTAAACTGTGCTCTCCAACAGCCAAGCAGTCTCTCAGGGTCTCCACCAGGGGTGTCCAGAATCGTCCCACCATCCCACTCTCAGCACTGTGCAGGGAAGGTGTTGGGCCGCACAGCACGCAAACATCTGCCCCAGGTAGCAGCTGGAAGCGAAGCAGGCGGTGGGCGACCGTGGGGCTGCCATGAGGAAGGAAAACTGGGTAATCACAAGAGGCTGATCCAGAGGCAGTGAGGGAACGTATCAAAGCAGAGAGCAGCACAACTTCCTGTGGAGCCAGACGCCACCATTTCTCAGTTGCTGCAGCTATCCGCCCATGGACAATAAGGCAGCCAAATTCACTGTCTGCAGCCTGAGCAAAACTATCCAAAGCCTCTTGAAGAAGAGTGGGGTTTGGAGGCAGCAGTGAATCAACGCAGTGTGTCAGGTTACCCAGGACGCCCTGTTGCCTGTCCTCCAACAGCTGATCAATGAGGCTGAAACAGGACCGCAAGTCCCTCTTCAACCTCTCAACATTTCTGACATTAGTCAGCTCATCCTGTCCCAACACCAGCACCATGCAGCTCCACACATTCTCCAGGAGCCGCTGTAAACGAACCTCCTCCTCTTTGATGTCACCTGCACCATCTTGTCCACCTCCACTCACGATAATGAGCATCACACTGTCCTGGAAAACTCTCCATACTACTTTACCCCCGCCTTCAGTCTCACAACTGGACAAAACTACTCCTTGGCCACCCCCAAACATGTGGACGCCATTCAGGGAGCCGATGACAGAGAATGGCAGCTGCTTGGATGCTCCTCTTGTGAAGAGGGGAACCCCACTGCTGGCTGTGAGGCAGAGGAGCTGTGTGGATCCATGCTGGAGCATCATCCTGCTAACTGTTGCTCACTATTGTGTTGCTTTCAGCTGCAGCAGGTTTTTCAGTTAACTAGAGGTCGTCATTAAGTTGGCTGCTGACTAATTCTGCTAACAATACGGTTCTAGCGTCACATCAGCGAGGCTCAGCAACATGTTAGCGTCACGTAACGTTAAACCACTTCCTGCAACTGGCTAAAACCGGTACAAACAACGGCCAGACATAGTGTAAGATATATCATACAAGTTAGCTAACCTTTATATGATGCTAAACATGTTCTCCGTATAATAACCGTTTCCTTTTGTTTGCTAACGGTATTTTACGACTTAACATGCTAGGTTAACAAAAGAAGTTACCGTCGTTTCCACAGTAACGCCGTCGCATGATTCATTCTTCACGCTGGAGAGGGCGGCTTCATTCTGCTGGTCGAGCTGCAGTTGTAATTGGTAAGATCTGGTTTAATCGCCGGAGGAGCGGCATGAGAGAACCGACCTGGGATCAGTGCCCAGCGTCCATGGAAGTGCTCATGCATCTGAATACCGTTAGTTCACTTCTCGCGAGAGTAGACCCAAAAGCTCTTGGTTGATCAAAGGGTCACGTAACATGACGCTTGCGCAGTTTCCTATGTATGACTTCTTGATTACAAACGCATAGAAAATGTAAAGTCACAAATATGATGATAACTACATTATAATTAGTTTGACATCAAAAATAAGGTACTTCTCTTCCTCCTGAAATTGTGTTTTCAGTGTTCATTTTGAAATAATGGACACATTTGATTAATCAATCATTTCTGAGTGAAGTTTGTAAAAATTAAGGAGAAACAACTATATGTGTTTCTTCCCCATACAACAAATGCACTTTTAAGCAGAACCCACTACTAAGTTGCTATAGTTTTTTTCACAGCTGACATTTGATTTTGACTCGAGTAGAAAAAAGCCCAGGTCACAAATTACACTGAATATTTAATTTATCCCAATAATGACTTACAGTTAGCCAGCAGGAACAAAACCAGGAACCTGAAACTGAAGCAGCTAAATTTAATTTACACATCCTTAATTATATTACTGACACACATTAGTAATGGGTGTACTATGGATTATTTTTAACAAGTACAAATATCCACCACTGGTCATGATCCCATTCAACAGATTTTTTGTTGCCAAGCAGTGGATCACACTGATCAAGCGGATTTGCCCTCCCAAAAAATGTATTTTTTTTAAATATATCTTGTTTTCTTTTCTTCTTTGTCTTGTATTGAAATATAAGAAATATATGTATATTTCATCATCTGCAAATCAGATGCTTTTTATTATGACATAAAAAATGCATACTGTATAAATACTGTACTTCTGACATAAAGTAGACAGTTTTGTTTGTTATACAATGTTGTCAAATAATGTGCAGCGTAGCAAAACAAAACAAAAAAACAGAAAAGGCCAAACAATACAACATGGAGTAGTAAAGAATGTTTTTTTATTCATTAAATACAAAAAAGTCCAGAACAGTGATGACTAAAATAGACCAATAGAAAAGGCACAATTATTTACTCAAAAATCACACTGTGCCATGAAAAATAAAACTGTCTCCTTTCTTCTACTGTGGCTGAAAATAGATGGTCATCTTCCTGACATGATTCCAATGTGTTCTACACTCGAGAGATCCCGTGGCAGTATAATGGCTTGGCATGAGGAGCAGTGTTGAGGTCAACTTTTCCCTGTAGCATCAAAATGAAGGCCTGCAGGGCAAGAAAATAAAAGCTGAGTCACAAAAAGAAAACTGATAGGCTTATGATTTGAATGAACAGGAGTGGGTTTGTACTTATAAAGAATGATTATAGGTTTTAACTTTTTAGAATGAGGTTTTTCCAAATAAGCTTTATTTGTAGATATAAAGATACAAAGTGCACACACATCTGTACTACAATCTGCTCCTGCATATTTTGTTTATTATATTACGTAAATGCAACATTATGAAGAACTACCACACATCATAATTCTTAGGAGTGAGCATAGACGTAAATTATGCTTGAGATGTCTTGGAAGTTTTCATGGATATTTAGATATTTATTCCACACTCCAAAAAAGTAATGCCGTTTTCAAGCTTACCACAGTTCTTGTTTTTTTGGGGGGAGGAAACCACGTACATTGAACAATCAACTAACAATTAAATGCTTCTGTTATAGTGAATGCTATTTTATTCTATCCAACATATCAGCTTCTATTTAGACCTTTTCAGTAAATGACACCACCTACTTGTGCTGTATGGGTGTGACTGATTTAAAATGTCAACAGGGTGCCAGACTTACCATGAATGCAGTGGTTTCACAAGAAGGAGCAGACCTTCTGTGGCCTGAAAGGATTGGTGCTAGAGGATACACCGGTGAGCAGAGGGTCCTGCAGGGCGTTCTGCATGCAAAACTGCTGAAGGTCTGCAGCTGCCTGGGAGACCTGGTGACAAAAGCCGAACCAAAGTTTGAAAAATAACCTTGGTGATCATCAGGGTAGAGGGTATATGAAGAAGCGCGTATACTGGAGAAGATACATCGGAATATGTAGAACTCTGATACTCAGAGTAGCTCATGATATGGTTTCATACTTTAAGGCAATCCGTAGTATATATAAACACAAAACAAGAATGAATCTGGTGAAACTAATGAATGGACCATTGCCTTTGAATTGTTGAAAATGAACGGGGTTAAAGAAGGTAATTCATCAGGTTGATTGTCAAGTTGGTAGTTTCACTTGGAGGCAAGTTTACAACACGGGTCATGTCCTCCTAAAATGAATAAACCGATGCTAAATGTGATTGAATCGACATTTTCTCTCTTTGTCAGATGCTGATTAATTCTCAAAAACTTCCTTTCAATCCAAGCAACGCCCTGCTACGCCTGTTGACTAGCGGCTAGCGTAGCAGTTAGCATTAGCTAGCCGTTGTTAGCGGATTGGGCTAACGGTGGAGATCGCCCCCCTGTTATTTGGCAGAAAAACAATTAATACACAAATTACCTTCACTCTGTTTATGCTCGCTTCGAAACGGAGCTGCTCTACGACTTTCTTCATGGCCACAAGATGAGAAGAACCCGACATGTTGGGGTTTTTTTGTGAAAAATAAACGGTATGCTGTGGGTGGGATTCTGGGCTAGATGCTGAGAGACCAAAGCAAAGATGATGACATCCGGATTCCGGTTGTTGAAACTTGTGACTGCAACTCTTATGTTGTCACACTAGCGGGCGCCACAATAAAGACAGAATCAAAGATTTAATTAAAAATATCTTTATTGTGCTGTTACACCAGCAAAACCCACCATTATTATTATTTTGTCAATAAATGCTCCAATTCAAATCATAATATGTAAACAGAGTTAATTTAAAACCTAAACATTGAATATAATTCACAAATATATATAAAATAAAACAATTCTTACCCTAATATGTTCAAATCACTACTTGGCCAAACATCCTTTGAATAAAGCTTAAATCTGAACTGTCAGTGTTGATTTGTTTGTGAAGTAAAGAAATGAACAATGGCAGAATCATTAAAGTGCATTCTTTTTTGATGAGATCAAGTGATTGATTTGCAAGTCCATAACAAAGCGACGCTGCAAAAAAAAGTAGTGTTCATCAGTTGTGATGGGATTTATATTCTTATATAATTGATACTTAAGTTGATTGCGAAATGAACATTTGTTTTAAACAAAAGGCACTGAAAGTTCTTCAAGTGAGGCTGTTCTCATCTCCACCCAAAGAGAAGATACTCAAGTCTCCACATCGAATTCTGTTGTTCGATTTGACACGTAAATCTCCATCTTCAATGGTGCTGGACTCTTGCCAGCATCCTCGTTTTGATTGTCTGGAGGAACTAAAATGTTAAAACAAAATAAGGAATAATAGGCATGTCAGTAACATGGCACAAACTCGACCAGGATCAGATTCACACAAAATATATTTACAAGTTTAGATCCTACACTGGCTGAAAGCATTTATAATAAAATATCACTGAACAAAGTACATTTCAGCACTGAAAGCATGCACAAGAAAGAAAAAGAGTACAAATAATAGTAAATAAGTGCCTGAATAATACCTGCTGTCTGGTATCAGGCGTAGTGTCCGGTAAAGTTCAGTGGTGGATGGCACAGTAGCACTTTTTGTAGGTTTAGGAGTGGAGAAAGTGGCATAGGTTGATGATTTGGCCAGCTGAGATTTTGTGGAAGAGATCCTCATCTCTGGCTCACTTCCTGCAATAGAGTGGATATTCAAATACACTTTATCTCTACCATCACCGGCATTTACATGCAGTATGCAGCAATTGATAATTTAAATGCATCCCTTCTCTAAAAAAAAAAAAAAGGGAAAACACTGCAAGTCACATCCAAAAATCTTACTGATTGTTGCTTATGTCGCTGCAAATTTTGTATACTTGTTGCCATCTCCCTTGCTATTAAAGCAACGTAATGTTACATTTGACCCAAAAAAAAAAAAACAGCTTCAAAATCATTTAGATGCAAAACTGACAAGCAATAGGGAGAATGGTGCCTCTGTTAGTCCCACCCCCCCATGTTCTTGCATTATACAACTGTTTAGGTGTACTAGCAGGCGAAGTGGGAGAAGTGCACAGGGCTAAACGATTTTAGTGAAACTAGATAATATTTTACATATAAAATGTGTTCTTGTTT
Source organism: Eleginops maclovinus (assembly GCF_036324505.1). NCBI lineage: Eukaryota > Metazoa > Chordata > Actinopteri > Perciformes > Eleginopidae > Eleginops > Eleginops maclovinus. The sequence goes on from NC_086354.1 coordinate 17,640,463, forward strand.
TGTCTTTTTAAATCCTATCGCTGCTTTGCCTTAACTCTCTGCGATTTTTGGAGTATGAGACGAAAGAAAGCTTTACTTGTTGCTGAAGCAATGCTATCAGCTAACTGCTGCTAACAAAAGGTGCTGTCGCATAGTTAGCAGAATTGCAAAAAAAGTACAAAATCTTACATTATGTTGCTTTCACTGCAGATGTTTTTATTACACTGACTTACTGATTGATAATGCACTTTGACCATCAGACGAGGAACATCTCCTACGGTCCGTAAATGGAGTCATGTTCAAAAATTGGTTCTTGAGCCAAGAGGCACGGTCCTCTTCAAAGGCCTTTTTCTGTGGAGTACAAAACGTTTAAAAAAATATACTGCAATAACAACGCCCATAATAAATGTTAAATTAGATTGTGGAACAACATCAAAAGACTCGAGTACCTCTCGCCCCAGGCGAATAGCAGCATCTGTGAAGTTCTTTCGCTCCCGCTCAAAGTTTCTCTTCTGCTCCTCAAAGAGCCTCCACTCCTCTTTGAGACGCTCCTTCTCCTCCAGTGTGTAGCAGTCATTAAGAAGAACTGCTGTCTCATCATCAAAGGATGTGTTGAGTTGTTGCTGAAAGGGCAGAAACAGACAATTTGATAATTGTTAACAAAATAATTCTGAACAACTTCAAAGTAATAATAATAAACCAGTAAGATGCAAATGTTTCTGACATTTCTACAAAAACATTGCACCAGTAAAGCTATTGGTTAACCTTTACAGACCTACTGAGCGTCTCAGCTCTTATATAAACACGCAGAAGCTGACCTGGAGGAGCTGCTGCTGTGCATGAATGAACTCTTTGCACTGCTGCACTTCACGCCTCATCCTTTCCATTTCATCCTCATGGGTGTCCCTTGGTACCACCTCTTTATCGGACTCCAGCTGATTCTGCACTTGGGAGGCTGGGAAAACAAATAAACCAACAGTTGATATAACTTAATTTTCTTCCATGCATATTGTACAATTACTTTTGCCATAGTGCAGGTGTGTGACATGCATGTACCTTGGCTGTCTAACATCTCCATGTGGTTCCTTAGTTTCCTCCACTGCTGGCGGATGCTGTTGGTGAGGTGCTCCCTGGCCTGCTCACACGACTGATCCAGAGTTTCCCTGTTAGACTCCCCCGCCTTCTCCTCCCCATCAGATTCAGCCTGAGCATAAACAGTGGAACAAATCTTTTCAACACACAAGCAGCTCATGTTATTAAATCTGACCCATATGCTCACAGGTTATTTACCAAGTTTGTTTTTTTGCATTACAGGCTTCGTACAGCTTTTAGGAAAAATATTCAAGGAATTTTAAATCTAAATCAGATTTTTAAAGCCATTATCATCCCATCTAAACTGTAAAAGCATGTGACAAATAATGTTTTAAAGAATTCCTTTATACCAACAGCAATGTTTATTGTCACTTACTTTTATTTTTTAAACCAGCTGTTAATCTTGATCATACACGTCATGATGATTTAATGCTTAGCTAAAATATGTCCGACAGGACTGTAACATTTCAACTATTAAAAACGTTTTGGTTCCATTAATTATTGTGTACATGAAACAACAGATCACCATTTTCCAAACTTTTAAGGTGTTGTTTGAACCCTTGCTTTAGTACCAGGAGAAAAAATAAATACCTGGTCCCGACTGTCATCAGAAGCGGCTCCTCTGGTAGAGGCCGGACGTGGACTCAGGATATGGATCATCTCCTTCTTCATCTGCTGGAGGACTTTCTTAAGCTCAGCATTCTCCAGCACCAAGGACCTTTGACTCGCCTCATAGTCATTGAGCAAGGACTTGTACATCTCACCCTCGTGGCTACAGAGAGCGATTTACAAATACATATATCAGTATGATGATAACGCATTCTGCAAATATGTTTAACAACATGTGACTAGAGAGCTCTCATGATACCTTGCTGTTGTTTTCGTGGTCTTCCAGTGGCTCCTTTTTCCATCTGACCGTCCCAAACTATTCAGAACATCCATAGCTGGAGAGAAAAATAGGAAAAATATGAATAACTTGATCTGAAATTCCCAGATTATAATACATCTTTGCTGAAGACTAGCATATTAACCTAGTTTCTTATCCTTTCTGTCGACCAGTAGCTGGCTGAGGCGTTCCCTGAGCTTTGCAGCTTCTCTCTCTTTCCTCTTGGCATCATGACTGTACTGAGAGGCCCGGCTGGCTATGATGCTCTGGAGCTTCTGAACCTGTGCAGGGTGATCCAATAATGAGTTAGGCAGGCTCATGCAGAAAAAAAAGTGTTCATCCTTAAAGATGAAGTAAAATTATACCTCATCTTTTTCAGTTTTTAAGCAGCTCTGCAAAGTCTTGATTTTGAGTTGCAGCTGTCTCTCTGTCTCATGTAGACCCGATTTCTCCCTTATGGACAGTTCCAACTGATCCTGGAAAAAGATAGAGCTACTGTTTAGCACAATAACTTAGTTTAGGATTGAAAAGTTGATTCTCAAAGTGGCATGTGCCGTCTGAGGACTTAATAACACTAATAGACCAACAAATATCCATACTTTTGGGCCAGCTTTATGCCGTTTTTTGAAGTAGGGATGTAACACTTATCTTTTCATTTTACTTTCAAAGCTTCTATCGAGGTTAAAATAAAGCTCTGGATATCTTCCTATTACATAATGTAATCACCCTAAAACATTTTTATTTTAGTTACAGAAATATATTCATCAAATTCCTAATAATGTGAAGATGTGATGACGAAGTAAGTAACGAAACACAGATATGGATTAAAGCAGAATATCTGTTGGATATAGACATGTTGTGAATCTATGTTTAAAAATAAAATAAAATCAGATAAATTATATGTTTTGCCTTGCAAGTGGGCTGACTGTTGAGTTCAGGGAACATGAAACCGAAATGTAGGTTTCTTTTCTGACATCTAGTGGTCTAATACTGTCTTTACAGACTCAGATTACAGTGTGTAGTGTCCGTACACAAAGAGGACTAAAACAAGTCACCGTCTTATAGAGAAAGAAACAGCACAGAGACCATCCTGTCATACATGCCTTGAGTCTGGAATTGTTCATCTGAATGTGGTCCAAGTTGCTGGATGTCTTCAGCTGTTCTTTCTCGAGCTCTTCTAAATTGCACATATTGCGTCGGTGAATCTGCATGATCTCATACATGGCATTTACAGCTGGCACTGTGTTTATGGTAGCTCCCCCTGGTGAGCTGGCCTCAATACATGTACGTGTAGAGCAGAGGCCCAGTGAGTCAAGCTCCTGTGAAAGAAAGGAATTGTGTCACCATTGTATTTAATAATCTTTATAAATAATGTATTGCAATAATGTCAATTTAGCAGGGCATTCCTGTACCTGGTTGATGTATGATATGCACTGAGGCATATTATCCTCTGTGCAAAAGGCACTTATCACATTGTAGGAAGTTCTGGACAGGGGCAAGGAAGACACGTGGTTGTTCTGTCTCGAGGGCGACATTGTCACATGTGATATGCTGGAGATCTCATAGTTTCCTAAAAAAATAGAGCAAGTCCCATTATATCTAAAGTACATTTCACACCGAGAGGCCTGGACTAGTTTGCAGCTCTAAAATGAGAACAACATTTGGGTCACCTCTAGCAGATTCCAAAAAAAGCATAGCTGATGAGCCAGTCTATTCTTGTCATATTCCACTCAAGACATCCCGGCATTATCAGAGAAAACGTACCGATAGAAGACCCTATTGGCACAGTTGTCCACCACTCTCCCATATCACCGACACATCAGGACACAGGGATGCGAGCTCATGAGTTACCAAACGGCAGACGGATTAGCAGTCAGGCGTGAATCAGAGGCTTCCACTGGAACTGAGCCCTGAAATGGAGCAGCAAGTCATGAGATGGACCAGCAACAGATAATCCGGGTTGCTGCTGCAACCACATAGGATTAACTGACCCATGTGTGCCAGTGGGGGTTTAGGCCCTCCTATTGGTCACTGCCAACTAAATTGCAGGGTGGTAAAATGATCTCAGCATAAACCCAAAAGATTTACAGAGATAAAAATGGGGGAATCCATTGCACATGGGCTAAATAAGAGAGGGCTTGTGTTGCTTGTGTGCCTTCAGGACAATAATGTTAAAACAAGCTGAACCAGTTATCTACGCTTGCCACTCCCACAACTACACGATGCACTGAAATGAAGTTATAGGGCCAGGGGCAATAAGTCACTTTGTGTTCACAAACATAAAGGAGTCATGTAATGCAACAGTCAAATCTTGTCGGAGCAACATGTTGGTGAGGTCAATAAAAACTACCAGTCAATAAGTGTCTGCTCTTCTGTGTCAATGTGCATCACAGCCACTCAATTCAATGTTGTTATCTAACCAGAACACATGCACCGCTCTTATCTCAAGCTACACGAACTGAGGGGTGATAAAAAGTTTGCTTCAGCTTAATTTAGAATAACTTTACATTACATAAGATAAAAAAAACATGTATTGTGATGTATTGAAGTACACTTTCTGAAGTACTGTACTTTAGTACCATTTTACAGCACTTGTAGGCCTACTTCTATGAGTGTTTCCATGTTGTGTTAATTTAAACTTTAACTCTGTACTACATTTTGGAATATTTTACTTTACTATACACAAATGAGTTGCAATTTACTAAAATATTCAAAGTATAAGCTTAGCGAGTACAAAATTAAATTAAATACATACACTATGATATCTAATTACAGGTTACTCAAGCAGCAGTTTATGAAATCATTTAACTCCACATTTACCAGCTGTGATGAACACATTATTGCATTAAACTAAACAAAAAAAAACGTTTTACTTTAAGTATATTTTTATAACTTTTGTACTTTTACTCAAGTAAGATTTGAAATGCAGGACTTTTACTGTTAACATAGTGTTTTTACATTCAATTTCTACTATTACTTAACTAATAGTTAAGTTAACCATACTGCCAACGGTTATGTTAAGGTTATGCTAACTAATAGTTAAGTAAGAGTTCTTTCACCTCTGGTTATGAGCTGTTTTCATACATAACCGTTGGCAGTAAGGTTAATTTACTAGCCGTTAAGTGGGCTAAAGTTAGACGTGCATTTAATTACCAGGTGACTTAGCTAGTGGGCTAACGTTAATTCCTTTTGTTTTCAAGACAAGGTGACATATTAACATAAACTTTAACGTTTCAGTAAGGTTAGTTGGCTAGGATTTGTCAGTTTAGCTTAGAGGTGAAGATTTATAACATGAATCTAATGTTAACTTAGTCGTTTAATTAGCAAACTGACTGTTGTCGTAGCTTTTTTGCTAATCTGGATAATAGCTGCATGCTAAGTTAAAATACTCACGGGAGCGGCGAGAAGTGGGTCAACTCAATACGACACTTACCAAGTTTAGCTATGTTTTTTAAAACAAACAAAATGCTCCTTCATCGACAAACCAGGAAGCCCCGTCCTGAGCTCACTCGTCACCTTGTCGCCAGCAAAAACAAGCAGAAATCTCACCTGTTTCAGTCTGAACGGAGCAGGCAGAGAGATGTCAGTATGCAGACTGCTGCTGCTGCTGGTTGTGTTTTTTTAAAGTCTATTCCTGCGCTGCCGTCACACCAATCGCCCCTGTTATTGGAGGCAGCGTTGTTAAGCAACCAGTATGTGAGCTGTGCATTGGATATGAACACACGCAGTGGACGATTATGCAAATGAGAAAGGCTGTAGGTGGCAGCCCTGTGGTAGCAAGAGCCTGAGGTATCAATGCTGGATCTAAGTTTGAGTTAATTTCCCTTTTCTTTATAAATACCCGGTTTCCATGGTTTGAAGTAAACGACCTTTGTTTTAGTATTATTATCATTGTTTTTTCGTATTGTTTTCAATGGAGCAGACAGTGGAAATATACACTATACTCAATATATTTGCACATCTGTACACAAACTACCTCTGGTCCACTTTCCATAACAATATTGCACATATTTTATTTTATTGTATTATATTATTATAAGTACTTGGCAATAGTATATCGCACTTCGTGTCTTTTTTATTTATATTTCATTTTTTGGTTATCTTACTTTTGATCTTCTTTAACTGTGTTTATGCACACAACATGTACACCCACTGCATTCAGCATGTCGTTGTGTCCCTGGGCAAGACCCCAAATTGCTCTTGTTGGGATTGCCCACATGATTGAATGTATGTAGGTCGCTTTTGATAAAGGCGTCTAACAAATGACATGTAATGTAATGTAGTGCACTTCTAGCCTACTTTGCTTGAATATTTCCATTTTTGTTAATAGAAAAATATTGTCAGATAAAGGCAACTACTACAAGTACAGTTTAATAAAATACATACAATTATAATGAGTCAGAATCCAATTAATTGGCGAAACAAGATTTATTTTACTATAATCCACAAAAAGAATACACAGTAGCAATACTCATAAAGAAATTACAGTTTGGTGACCTTACTAGTCATGTAAGCACTTGAATTTTTGAATGTTTAGCAGTTCAAGTAAGAAAACAAGTCAAAGCAATTTTACTTTGGTTAAAAAACATTCTTGTATTCTCATCATTTATCAGCAGGCTATAATCATATTCTCCATGCAGAGAGACTCTGAGAGACTTTTACCCTATACTTATTATTTTTATCAACACTTGGAAAAGGTAAAAGCCACCATCTTCTCACTTGGTGCCAAAGCACCAGCATGAGGAGTCTTCCTCAGTCTGATATCTTCCAGACTCAGGCTGATCCCTGCACTCTGCTATGAAGGCCTGAAGCTGGGACACTGGCACCTTTTCTTGCTGGTGATGCTGGAAAAGTGCAAAGACAAATCAAAACAAGTCTCAGAACCCATTTCTTTCCACAAGGATCAGAGAATATTTCTCAGAATGGTGACTCAGACTGACCTTGATTGTCTCGTAGGTGTCAGTGATGAGAGCGATGAACAGGCTGAGCACCATGTAGATGAAGAGGGAGATAAAGGAGTACAGGTAAATTCTGCTGAAAAGCCACACCATGTAGCCCTCGTTCCTCAAATTCAGGAAGGTGGCGTACATGTCGTCCCCATTGATAAGGGAGAAGAGGCACTCTGTCACCTTGGCCAGTGTACGAAACTGTAAAAAGATGTTTATCATATTTCATTGTCACGAGAACAGAGCTCCCTGATGCGTGGGCGGGATTTATTAGGTCAGTTTGACATCTTTAAAAGATTGATTATGCTTATAATTTCTGTACTTTGTCATGGTAAGGCCCAAGGACGATCCAGCCACAGAAACAGTACCCGAGGTAGATCATGGCCGCACAACAGCAGAATCGGATCACATTTGGGAACGCCCCCCTTAGGGTTAAGATTAATATCTAGAAAGGAACAAAAGTTTTTAGTTCCTTTAGATATACATTTGCTACTTTAATTTAATTGTCTGGTGAATCATTGAAAAACCAAAAATAATTTGAACCGCTTACATTATATTTCTTGAAGAAACCAAAGTAACGAATCACGCCGACCCAGACGAGCATTGTGGATGTTCCCAACAGGATACTGCACACGTCATAGTTTGTCAGGAACTGCAAGAGAAAAGAAAGAAAACATAGATATCAAAGAACTAAAAGTTATAGGCTTATACTCTAAACCCATTGCCTTTATGCCCAGTCCAACATCCCAACAGCGGACTTGATTAAAAATGTAAAGTAAAATAAAGAACAAACCTTTGTTTGTATTCCAATTTTGAGCCCTGACCCAGCGATGGTTAGAATGTCACTAACAATGATGAGGATATACCAGCCATTCACAAACTCCATGCGGTCTGACCAAGAGACAATTTTATTGTAGTATGCTTGGAAGATTATCTTGAAGTCCTGCAAGAGAGAAAATGATCATATTGTAAAAAAAAAAAAAAACAGGATTCATAACTAAACATGAAGGTTGAATTGCTATATTTCCACATGGAATTATTAGAAGTGTGTCCTTTTCTCTGATGACGGGGTGCTGACTCTGAATCTGATCAGTATAAAATACTGACCCAGACCTTGACACAACATAGATAGATAGAATAGATAGAATCGGAGGATGAAACCCTCTTTATTAGTCACATACATGCACACAGCAGATCACACACACTGAAATTGGTCCTCTGCATTTAACCCATCCTAGTCCTAGGAGCAGTGGGCAGCTATTGTGCAGTGCCCGGGGGGCAATGGGGAGGGGGGATTGGAGGTGTCCGGTGCCTTGCTCAAGGGCACCACAGCAGGGCCTAGGAGGTGAACTGGGAACAATAATAGACCCCTTCAAAAAATCCTTATTTGACAATGAACATTAATATTTCTTTGTTGTATTTTCTCTAAAATATGAAACTCAATTACTGAATAAAAAAGGTGAATCCTTTATGTATGTAGGTTAGAAAGGCTTAAGGGCAACCAAATTAAACAATTTAAAGTCTAAAACACTGGGAATTAGTCTATTCATTACCCAGCATGTGTATACATATTAAAGTTAAGCCCTACAAATCCCTCTAAAAAGACATGACCAAACTAAAGTCCTGTTTATGATGCATGCATGTATATTAGATACGGATTAAATCAGTCATGTATTACTTCATGACTGACAACATGTCTAAAGTGCAGTTTTAGCTGAATGTAGCAAAATCATTTATCAGTGATGATGGTAATAATTGACATGTTCCTCATAAACTTACAAATTGGAGTTGGATGCCATTGATGACAGATCGGGTACAGAGGATGAGGGAGATGAAGCAGGCGAGGATGACCACAGAATCAAACGACAGGATGAGGTAATCATTCTTACCAGCTAGAAATCAGATTGTGAGTATGATCATACTGGTGTCAATAAGAATAATATCAATGCTTTCAATTTTTTTCTATAGCTGGGTCATAATAAATCAAAGCTTTAAATACACTTGAGTTTGTTGAAAACTTACAAGTGCCTTCCACATTCCAGTCTCTGCATTCAGAAATTCTTACATCATTTTCAACATCAACCTTTATCTTTCCACTGTGGGCACGGTTGTCAAACTTGATCTGTATAAAAAAAGATTTATCCTTTAAATGGCATGTTGAAAATATATTATGTACGGCAAGTAAAATGTCCTAAATTATCAGATCAATTAGTGGTATATTTCAGACATTGTCACCAACCATTATATGGAAGTCATAACAGTCTGGTAGCTCGTGGTGCCTCACAGTCTGCAGGTTGATTGTTTTCAGAGCCAGGTAGATGTTCACAGATAGCAGTCTAAACGCACAAACACATATTACCAGGCAGCACTCTCATCACCTGCCATGAAATCAGCTTTCTGAGTTTAGTCACCTTTTAAAATCTATAGAGAAGTTTAAATGTGCGCCCAAACCACTGTAGTCAAACGCCTGCACAGGATATATGGAAATACAATCTATAAGGAGGAAATACAGGCGATACATTTAAAAAGCAGTTAGACTTCATTGAATGGCTCAACCGAGGAATCAGCATGAATACAATACTTCCTCTTTCTGGAGTCACAAGTTGAACCACATTGTGAATTTTTTCCATTCATTGTATGATTCGAATTCCATAAATACAGTGAGCAATATACAACTCATGGTAACTTTTAGACACAAATACAAGTTCCACAGTTATTTTTGCCTCCTTTTGATGATTGAATAGTTGTTGTTTGCATTTATATAGAACGTGTTGTGCTTTTGTACCTGTATCAATATGAGGATCAATATCAAAGGTCTCAGTTTCTGGATAGATGCTGCTGTTTCTGTAATAATCTTGGCAGACAGACAGAGGAGTGTACTGGCCATCAACACTCTCGTATGCCAGATTACCTACAGTCAGGTTTTGGAGATTAATGTACTGAAAGAAAATGCAGATAGAAGAGTGAAGCACATGTTTTCACACAGGAAATCCCCATTTGATATAAGGGAAAACTCAATTGAAATCTACAATTTCAGTACCCCGTTGATAATGTAGTAGATGTGATCATACACATCTACTTTTGTGTACAGTGCATAGCTCCCCAGCCGTTGATCTTTGTATCCTTTTAGAAACAGATGTTTGAATGTCATCATATTTTCATCTTTGAAGGTGACCATCATTTCATTGCTCAGGCCAAAAGAGACCAACTGAAGCAGAGAAGGAAAAAACATAAATTTGAGACAAACTAAATCTCATGCACATTCATGCCTAATGACAAAATAAACTATTTGACAATTCTGTGTATAGTACCTGGGCTGTGATGATTGCTATTTTGAAAATTTGTAACATGAGTTTCCATGGTTTGCGACCTCTGGCTCTGTATTTCTCACAGGGGTTCATGAAGAAGTACTTGAGCCTCCGTCTGAAGTCCTCCACCACCTTGGACTGCAGGGTCCGAGGAGGAGCGCTCCTGCAGTGTCCGTTCAGCCTTTGCTCCTCTGACCTTGAGGCCAACATCTGCTCTGATTCATCCATCATTCTACAATACAGAATACAATTGTACTCCTTTTGAGTTTGGTTTGATAAAAATGGAATGTAGCTGAAAATGAACTCACACCCATTGTCTACATGTAGCCTGCGAAAATACATTTGATAAGACATTTACATCCTGTCTCATGAAATATATGTGCGAAGTTATCTTTTGGTCAAAAATGTACAAAACCTCAAACATGAGTTGAACATGGTGTACTGTAAGGCCATTCCAGTCATTCTGATGTATATCTAACTGGTTCTCCTGCATGTGCTCGCTGCTTTTGGTCTATAAACTCTCCTTTAAATCTTAGACTTATTGTGCTAAAATAGCATATACTGTTCTATACACATGCAAAAAAAGAGTTTTTAAACATTAATCTTCTTTTATGCTTAACCATGATCAACAATGTCTTATTATAGGACACTTGCACGCAGCAGCAAAATGCAGCAGGCAGCAAATGCAGACAATTTTAGAGTAACAAATTACTTTAAATACTTCCCTATTAAATGAAAACTGAAACAATCATGAAACCTATCAAAAATCAATCAAAGTTAAAGGCACATACAAAGAAACTATTCTAAGTGTAATTATAAAACATCTTTATAAAATATGAAGTACAGATAGTCAAATGTGAGGAAAAAGTCAATGTATAATAATAAATGAATTACCTGCTGTGCACCAGCGTGCCGGAGAGCCAATGGTTTTAACACTCCAGGTTTCTGCGCCGTCTACGAAGATCACATAGATCAGCAGTCACATCAGCCTTCACCACAAAGACATCCCATGTCATTCCTATGCGTCATTTGAAGCATTTCCAGTTTTTCCAAAACAATTACAGAATCTCTGCTCACACACAAACACACCATACAGTCTGTAGGTTTCTCAAATGAATGAATCTTGTATTGTACTGCTACCACTTTTTTGCAGACAATATTACTAGAAGCAAAACAAAGCAAAGGTTGTCATCTTAATGTGCCCTCACTATTTCATTATGTAATCAGAAAATAAACTACACTTTTATCCCCCTAAACCACCACACAGTAATAAAGAAGGAAAGAAAGCACGAGTTGTACGCGTTAAGAAAACCTTTAGTTTGCATCAGATTATAGTACACAAGTTCACGTTGTGTGATACAAGACTGTAGTGACAAAAATGTAAAGCAACTTGTTGTGGACTTAATGCTGCACAGGATGAACTGGAAATCATCATTTTCGTCTACAGTGCTGTCAAAGGCAGACCGGCTCATTAAGCAGATTGCTGGAGCATCATTCCAGTGTATAAAACGTTCTCACCGCACATAAACTGTAGCTGCCTTGCATTCACACCAAACATCAGGAAGTTGCACCTTTGCTATAAAAACAGTTGAAAGGAGAGTGAAGTTGTCTTAGCTCATGATGTGAGAATCATTACTTATATACATTATATAGATGAGTTTAAAGCATGAGTATGTGTTCTTTACTTAATTTTAAAACAGTTTAAATAACAATTTTGTCAATTTTAACCTGCATTAAGGTTCTTGTACATCTGCTTTTATTTAAAACACATTTTACAGGTGTGTTTTTTTTTTTGTTAAATATATATTTTTTTTTATTGTAAATATTTTTGAAACTATGGTATTGTTTTGGCTTTGTATTAAAACTAAGGGATTGTTTGGCACCAGTATCCAGACCTTTAAAACAATACTGAAGCAAAAATGACAAATTGTCCTTTTTTTCCCTTATAGAAAGATGATTGGTATCATAGTAGTATATCCCCATACAGCAATTTCTGACTAATCAAAGGCATCACACCAAAAACAGCAATTTGGATATTAGACTAAGTGACTGAGGATCTTGTTGGTTTGTCCCGTTAACTGAATGAGAGTGTCTTATAGAGCTGTGAAATTAAAAGATGCTCCTGTGAGATGTTGGAGTGAGAGAGCGCGATCGGAGAGGCTGGAAGTTTGGGTCCCCTCCGGTGCTGGTGGATCCCGGTGCTGCAGCATCTATGTTAGAGGGGGATTCAACCGCCACATCATCCGGCAGCGGAGGAGCTCCCGGGTCTCCAGGCCGCGGGAGGATGGAGGAGGTTGTGGAGGAAACTACCCCGACGCTAGCACCAACCCCAGAGGACAAATTGTCCCCGGTCTGTGTTGATGGAAGGTTAAGTGAGCCTGGTAAGCCTAAAGTAGAGGGGCTTCGTTCTCCGTCGGGGTGGAAGAGCAGGGTGGAGTTATTTGAAAACGACAGGAGAAGGCTGCTGGTTGTGTTTGGTGTGCTGAGGCTGCTTTCAGTCGGGGAACTGGAAGCCACTGCTGTGCATCAAAGGATGGAAAAAAGACTAAGTAAAGCATCAAGAACATATACTAGATTTGAAGTACACAACAGATTTAATTGGCCTACTAACCTCTTAGAGACTCGATCTTCTCGTTTTTGGATTTTTGCACCTCATCTGTGATTTTGGTGATGATAAAGTTTTGTGAGCGTGACTCTCTTATGGAGTCAATCAAGGCATCAAGGCCTCGGGGGTGCTCAGCCAACATGTCCAACATCATGGCTGTCCTCTTGCTCTGTGTGGTCCTGCAGCTGACTTCCTCTGCATCGTCTCGTGTCAAGATCCTGCGGGAGCGCAGGAAGTCGAGGTGGCGTTCGGCTCTGATCTTTTCGCAGAGGTAGTGCCGCAGTCTGATCAGCACCTGGAGGCAAAAAGGGAACAGAGTGAGCGGTACAGGTCCTAAAAAGAAGGGGGAACTTTTTGCATAGGGTAGGGAAGGCAGGACCATATGCAGGTTTTTCCCCAACAACTACTACAGCAGATAATCTGTTTTGATTGTGGATGTCTGAAATATATGGCACATATTTAAAGTTGTCTATTGCTGTGTTAGCTCAGACTGAGCAACCCTGTCAGTATTTACAAAAAATGTTACTCAAACTCCAATCTGTGTGTCCATTATGTTGTTCATGTCCTACTAGTGGTGTCATTTTACAGCACTAGTACTCTATGAGTATTTCCATGTAATGCTCCTTTTTAATACTCCACTACATTTAAAAAGGTAAATATGTTAGTTTTTACTCCAGTTTGAAGCTTAAGTTAACAACCAAACAAACTTCTAAAGTATGTTATAGAGGTTAAGCAATCAGCAAAAACAGTGATGAACACATAAGTACTGATGCTAATCAACTTTCACTAAACATTTAAATGCAGGGATTTTACTTGTAACAGTGTATGTATTGCTAAAGTAACCTTTAAGTATTATTTAATAGTACCCTACTAATTAACCATAGAGAAGTGAGTGTTGCAGTGGGTACAATGAAGGTGTGGTGAGGTATTTCCTCCTTTAACAGGCCTTTATCGCCAAACAAGGCACAGTCAGCATAGTTTTAAACCGGTATGTTTTTTACACATAACTGAACCAATCATAATGACTCTATATTGGTAAGCGTGATTTGGCTGATATATCCTACTCACGTCTTTTTTAATCTCTGCCATTTCATCTTCAGTGAGGTGAGGAACGTCCATCCCTCTGACACGTAAAGTGAAAATCCAGGTGTTCCGGTTGACAAATAACGAAAAGATAAGCTAATAAGATAGTAATAATGAAACTAACTACATCGACAGGTCAAACGTGCGCGTTAACAAATGTTGCTCCTCATTATTTGTCGGTAAAGTGTCGTGTCCACTCTCCATTCAATTTTAATTTTTCGGAAAATCCCCGGACTTCCTGATTCTGTGGAGGTTTACGTCGACACCAGAAGAGAAGTACAGACAGAAAACCTGTTTCACACTAAGAGCTGAATTAGTTAGCTATATTTTAAAATGTATTACATAAAGATAAAACGTCTCTTATAACATAACTTTAAGTTACAGTTATATTGTTAAGTGTATTTGTTTTGATTCGTGTTGATTACTTGCAAGAGAGTTTCGATGTTTATACAGGTGATGTGCAATTCCGGTGTAGTCCGCTGGGCGTCGCTGTTCTCTTGTTATAGCCATAATATCTTTACCACCAGTGGTGGAGGAAGCAGCCTCTGGAAGGAACAGTACACTGTAATACTTTGATATAAGCAAAAGTTCTGCATTTAAAGGGTTACCTAAGCAAACGTATAATCACAAAACTTTATTTGGGTAGTTACAATTATATAGGCTACTCAATGTTTAAAAAGATCCCCTGTGACTGTAGACTATAATATCATTAGATTATTCCTAGCAATGCATTTATTAAAAAAGCAGTATTCTACTATTGTATTTGGAGCTCACTTTCAACTTTTAATCAATGGATCAATCTGCCAATTATTCTTCCAATTAATTGACTTATTGTATGGTTTGTAAAAGTCTGAAATTAGTGGGAAATGCTGTCACCATTAACCAGCGCCTCAAGAATGTGTATTTGGTCTAACCAACCGTATACAACTTACTGAGATATATAACATAACTAAATACATACATATACATATGATACTTCAAATGTAAAGAGTGAAAACATGATGTAGGCCTACTGTCCTAAAATATTCCCATTTAATGCTGCTATTTGTCAACTACAGGTACTTTCAACACAACAAACAAAAAAGTGTAAAAGACTAAGTTGCACAAATGTATATGACCTAGTTGCCATATATGTTACATTAAAGCGTTATTTGTTTACATAGTTATTAAAGCTGTATTTGCTTTGTTCATATACAGTGCAAATCATCTCTTTTAACCACCAGCTCGTCCCAACAAATTGTACTTTGAATGCAGTTGCGAAAGAAGTAACCACTTAAAGGTCACGCACACAGGCACACGAACACAGGTGTTTTCATTTATTTTTGCCTTAATAGACTCTTTATAAGACTGTGAGGCCCCCCCCCCCAACGCTCTCCCCTCGTCTAAAGCAGGATGATTTACACTTTGTGTGTCTATTGGTGCTGTGCATGCGTTCGGTGACCTTTTGTGTTTCCCAGCATACAGTGCAGTGGTTGCAAGTGCGTAATCAGCCTGATAAAGTGGAAACACCTGTGTCAGTTTTAGGAAAATACCACTGTGTAAAATACTGTTACTGATGTAAAGTCATGCATTCATTATTTCATCAAAGTAAATGTAGTTGTTGGAGAATATTAGTTATTTTAATGTGCATTATTATTATCTATATTATATATTAGATTAAATTACAGATGCTTTATTGAGCGTTTTAGTATCTTATCTTATTTTAACTTCTTTATATCCAAAGTTAGATCTTTTATTTTAAGCTCTGTTTCATACGTCTCATATTTTTTGTTTAAAAAATCTGAATCAACAAACTGCAACTACCTCTAGCTTATGATTAAGTATGCACTTAGCCAATTTCCATCATGTTATTTATATTACAATTGTCCATTTATCCAGTTCTGCATCATTAAGAGTATTTCTTATAGACTTTTACTTCAGCTAAAGTTGGAAGATAGTCACATAAGAGGCCATTAAATACTGGAAATATAGATACAGTTAACAACAAGAAGGAACTGTAAACTGTAATAGGGGATTGGTAGGGAAGGCATGAATCATAGCATAGAGAACAACGTGTCTTCACAAAAGCAAAGTGAACTGCAGTGCATGAGAAGCACCAAAATAACAGCCAATTAGTCATGAAATAAATTGCAAAATTGCAAAACAAGATTTTCCCCTCCCTCTAATCACGATATGCCACAAACTCTTTGAGGACGGGTGCTCCCTGAGGAGATTGTTGTCAGGCCTGTTTTGTCATGTCCTGCAATCCGATGTACTGTGTAGCTTGAAAGCTGTGCTAACAGTATATCAAGGGACGACCTTCTGTTGCATGCCCGAAGGTATTTGTGTGTGGCAATAAGGATTTGAAATATAGGAGAAATACAGGCTCCCATTATGATGTGGCTGCTGTTCTATCCCAACAATTTCTGGAGGAGAATTGGAGCAGAAAGATGCCCTTTAAATGTCAGGTGTTAAAGGGTCAAAATATAATTGAATAAGCCTCTTTCTGCAAAAAAAAAGTGATATGGTAACAAAGCATCCACAGACACTGACAATGCATGCTCACTTTTCCCAGAAAAAGCTTTGTCATGTTGTTCCTGTTATACAGCAGAGGGTGAGCCTGGAAATAATGGTGAACCAGCTGTTTGAGATTCAGACGTACCCAGTGTACATACTTTTGAGGGGCCTCTGTGAATGAAACACAAAGAAAGGGAAAGTAATTTATGAAATGACATAATGAAAAGGGTTTGCACAACCCTCGCAGACATTTCCGTCCGTCGCACGGTGTATGACCGCTCTCACGGCACAGCCAAAATAAACTTGTCTCAGTCCAATTGTGGTTTTACACTGAGTAGCACTGGACATGTATTACCGCCTTTCCGCTCTCTGTTGCCAATCTTTATGCCACACAGAATATGAATCCCACATTTTGTCTGTTTCTCTTTCTTGCATTTAAGCATGAAATTACACTTTTTTTCTATTCTCCATGCCATCCCGTATCTGCCCACCCACCTTTCCCTCTTAAAGGTCATCTTAAAACGATTTAGGGATATGTAGAAAGTTTCATTATGAAGGGATTTAATTTCAGTAGGAAGCTGCAGTATCAACTATCACATAAAATAAGTGGGTGAAAGCGATAAAAGTCTTGCAGACAGGATTATCAGGATAATCTCCAGGATGGGCTTCATAACATTTCTTATAAAACAGCTAAATCCGGCTTTACAGTTGCAATGGATGACCACGGGAAATTGGCAGCAAGATGAAAGAAAACGCTCCAAATATGGACTTTTTTCATTTTGTTAAATGTGAAATTATTAAGACTGCTTGAGGAATAGTTTGACATTTTGGAAAACATGCTTCTATATAAACTTCAGATGTCAGGAGGAGATTAGCTATCTCAGCATGTGGACTAGAGAAAAGGGGAAACTACCAGTCTGACTCAAAAATATCTCCACCACTTCCTCTAAAACTCAGTGTTTTCCTCAAATCCTTGATTGAACCATACACAAACCCAAGTTGTTGACTTCCTTCAGGTCCCACAATACAAATAGATGTGCAAATTGAACCCTTAAGCTCTTATTCTCTGAAGTCATTTTAGTGTTATAACATTTCAGACACATCCACATGCTGCTCTGTGGAATTGGGACATCGATGTTTACCAGGTTGAGTTGCATTATATGTCCGATATGTTCCTATATAGCTTTGTATGGTAAAAGTTTCCACCCTGAAATACAACAGTCAGCAATTTTCAGGCGTCTGTGAACACGCCAAGCTCGTGCTTTTTGCTCGCTTCATCTGCAGCCCTGGCGCTGATTCAACTTGGCCCTTGTAACCTCTGTTAGATAAGAGGGGAATCTGTGCCTGTCTGCCCCGACAGCATCTTGTTCTCACAGGTAATAATGAAAGGAAGGGAACTCTTTCCTGATAACTTGCATTGTTCTTTGATGTGGATAGAAGAGGATGCTTTTTATCCTGGCAGCTCTTTCAAAGAAGCCTTTAAAGTTCATCCTGACTGGAATGTTGCTTCAGGCATTTTTCAAGTTTTCTTCTTCCTTTCTTCTCCTTTTTTTGGTGTGTTTCTCATTCAGAGAACAAAGGATTCCTACGGGTTTAAACATTCCACAAGGCTCTTGTCTGGCTTTTTTTTTCTTTTTAAATATTTAAGCCAGACAACTCTAATCCATCCACGCCCTTATTGGTGACTGACAAGAATTTCATCTGTGACTCTTAACACTAGTTGTGAGGTTAGAGAATACAAACACCGATCACAGACAATATGCAGCAGTCTAAACACTTGCTCCGACCAAGACAGAAATCCAGTTGGTCATAGAAATATGTAGCTTTCCTTCAATATTTATGTCCAAACTTGTGGTGCCCCGGTGTTGAATCCCTTGTGGGGCCTTGCTCCCATGCTTGAGGCTGATATTTCTGTGAAAATGTTCACTTTGTCCTTACGTAGACCATATGACAACAGTACACTTTGTTCCTTTCTTTGTACTCCCAAGTACAGTCACATACCTGATAGAGAAGGTGGCACAAAACCAGTGATACATCAATAAACACATTTAAACAAGCTAAAACAGAATTGGGGAACTTTAACTTACCACGTATCATTAGCCTCATAGCACAATTGCCTAAGTCATATGACTTAATATTACAGTATAAATAAAACATGTTTGCTGAAAAATTTGCTTTTTCTTCTTTTTCTGAAACCTTAAAATAATGCTAACAATATGTTAAATGAGTACACATTTACTCTCCAGTTAAAGTGCATTTTTAGGTAAGTCCATGGCAGAAAACAATGCAATGCATTACCATTTCCAATTCAGAAAAAGTAATACGGCCACTTGTATTTATAGTGTTTTATCTCATAGAAAAAATAATTTCAGGAACTGGTTTACCTCATGACAGAAGAGTAATTTCATGATTATAGATATAAAGAAACGATAATAACATGGTTACTTTGGAGAGAAAGCCCTGAAATAATGGACGATACACTGGGTGGTTCCCGGCTCACTGAGAGGAGAAGAGAGGAGGTGGGGTGTCTTATGGGAGGACTCATGGAGAAGCATTCCTCTCATATTTTCTGGACACCTCTTCAGCCTGTGCACACGTCAGATCTGATCGGAGAGTATAAAAGGAGATGTGGACTCCAAAAGAAGGAGAGCAAAAACTCGTCAACTCACAGCCAGCTCTGGTGTTTTAAAGAGAGATTTTTTTTCTCAGGAAAGATACGTTCCTCTTCTGAAGATGTTGAAAGACTTTGTCATTGTGATCCTCTGCGTCAGACTGGTGAGGAAATCATTTATTGTCATTCATAATCTGCTTGTTCAGCTGTTATGAGAGGACCAGATTTGGAGCAAAGTTTTAATCCGAACAGTTTTATCTCAGGTGTCACCTATGTGCCCGAAGGATTGTCGGTGTCCTGCTGACACCCCCAGGTGTGCAGCAGGGGTCAGTCCCATGCTGGATGGCTGTGGATGCTGTAAAGTCTGTGCACGTCAGCTGTTTGAAGACTGCAGCAAGTCACAGCCATGTGACCACACCAAGGGACTGGAGTGCAACTTTGGAGCAGGACATGGCTCTGCTAAGGGCATCTGCCGAGGTACTTTAATGATTTCCTTTTCTCTTCTTTTTGTGATTTTACTCACTGTGTCTTTTTACTCTTCTTATTTAAAACCATACTCTGTTTCTAGCCAAATCAGATGGAAGAACATGTGAGTACAACAACAAGATTTACCAGAACGGGGAAATATTCCGTCCAAACTGCAAACACCAGTGCACTTGCATGGACGGCGCTGTTGGATGTGTCTCCCTCTGCCCACACCAGCTCACGCTGCCCAAACTGGGCTGTGCCAAGCCCAAGAGGGTGAAGGCACAGGGACGGTGCTGTGAAGATCTCATCTGCCACGGGGACGCAAAGACAGAGAGCGCTTTGGGGAAGAAACACAGAAAAAAGCACAGCAAAGACGAACTGTTTGAGGACGACATAACCAAGAAGAATGAGCTGGCTTCTGTGTGGAAAGGAGAATCCAATTCTTTACCTGGTGAGCAGATTTACACAGTATCCTCTTAGTGTCTTAGTGTGCATGAGATTGCAATTCTACATTTTGACAATAATAAGTACAGTGCAAAAAAGTTAGAAATTCTTACTTTTTAATGAAAAAGGGGGAAACAGAAGATGACCAAACAAATACAATAACATTACATATATGCATTTTCTGTAGTTTAGTTGTATATTTACAGGTAGTGCTCTTACAGCTTATAGGACCTTTTATGGTGCAGATCAAAATCTTTGCAAACAAAAAAAATGATTAGCCTTAGTTTGTAACTTTTTTGGTTATGTTTACAATTTTGCAAATCATTATCAATATATTTATGATATAAACATAGCCTTTCCTCACATGTGCTTGTATGTGCATGGGAATTTTGTCTTTAAACTCTTCTTTAATCTTACTTTTTTACCCTCTTTTCAGCTTTTGAGAACCTCCCAATGGGCCAAATGTTAGCCACAAGAGTCAAATGTGTGTCTCAGACCTCAGCTTGGTCTCCCTGCTCCAAAACCTGTGGCACTGGAGTGTCCAGCAGGGTGACTAACAACAACTCACAGTGCAGGGTGGTGAAAGAGTCTCGGATCTGTGAAGTCCGCCCATGCAACAAAATGACCTTTACGGGATCAAAGGTACGCTCCTTGTTAAGAATGATTCAATTTGATTTCATTACATGCTTTGTAATCTTAGCATGACTTCTTAAATCAAATGCTTCTGATTTCCTCCAACAGAAAGATCAGAAGTGTAATCACACGGAGAAGTCCAGCCGTCTGGTTAAACTGTCCTACGCAGGTTGCCGTAGCCTGAAGAAGTTCCAGCCGAGGTACTGTGGGTCCTGCGCGGACGACCGGTGCTGCAGGCCGGACCGGTCCCAGACGATATCCGTCCTCTTCAGATGCAGAGACAAAGAGATCACCAGCAGGATGGTGATGATGATCGAGTCCTGCAAGTGTAACCTAAACTGCTCCGGCAGCAAACGGAAGACACCTGCTCGCTACAGACTTTATAATGATATCCACAAGCTGAACATGTAACTTTCAACAGTTAAGTGGAAAAGAAAAGTGTTGACCAATAGAAACATTTGCACTTTGTGGTTGCTGGGGAGACATTTTTGATCAGTATTTTTTCAGATTATGCTTCATGACAATGGAGCCTTGTGGGTTGTTTCTTTTTTGAAGCAGTTTTGTAAAGTAATAAATCTTAATATTATATGTAAATAAAATGTGATTTACTTTTATTTTATACTCAAACTGTACACATTGTGTACCTTGACAATACATGTCACATAGCAACATTGAAATGACATAAAGGCAGCTACTAAATCAAAGTCATTACACATATGTCGCCATGTTTCTGTTGATTTACTTTGCTTGTGCTTTTTATTTATAAGGGTTAATGTTGCATACTTCTCATACTGCTTAATGTATTGTTAATATCTCATATCATTGAACATGCTTTGATACTATTTGTTTGGCATCTTCTACGCTCACTTGCCTCTGGTTAAATGTCGCTGAAGGCTGGATATGTACTTTATGCAGGTTTGACCAATTAACTAGAATGTCAATGTACATTTTTATATTTTTACAAATAAAAACACAACAAGACTGCAACAATCTTTTTTTCTGGGGGAGGGGGAAGCAAATGTTTTGTTGCATGCAATCATCTGAAGAGACATTCTCAGGGTTCTGTTGAAAGAAAGTAGGAAATGAGCTCTATTGTTTCAGCTGCATCTGGCTGACCCACATGCTACTGAATAGATAAAGGAATGAGTGTAATGTGAACATCAGAGTGGTTTCCCTGCTGCTGGACAGATGCTGAGCACAAGCTGCAGGATATGGTTTTAAGAAAAAAAGTTATAGGGTAATGGAGAATAACCTAAACTATTTATATTCCCCATGCATAACTAAGGGAAACATTCAGTGCTGAATTGTTAAATGTGTTACTGTTAATATTGCGACACAGCAAGAGTAAGCTTGAAGTGTTTCATGATTAGCATGATGAAACGGATCTTATGTTGCTTCATTTAATATAAAGTGGGATGTTGAATGTGAATTCTCCATCCAACACAGAAAAGTATTATATGCCTCTGTTTTTTTTGGGGGGATAATTGGTCCTGCTAAAAAAAAGGAAAAGTGTTTAATTAGAGTCTAATAAGCACATCATTTGAGTCTAATAAGCACATCATTTGAGTCTAATAAGCACATAAGCTCTGGGTGTGTCCGTCATGGTGCTGAATCATGATTCCAAACAACCACATGTTGTTGTGCCTTTTTTTCCCAGCAAATAATAAGAGAATATCAAATTCCCAAAGTGCGATCAATAGAACTATGCAAAGGGGTAAGACCAAGAGACGGGAATAAGAAGATAAAAAGAGAACTGACGCACACTGACATGAAGTGGTTTGATCCCCTGACGGAGAACTCAACAAAAGAGCTTTGTCTTTGAAAAACTTGAGGAGGACTGCTCACTCGGGGGAACACAGTATGTCCTCTGCAAGAACACATCAGAGCCTCTCTCAGATTACTACAGATACAGTGTGGGGCCAAACGCAACAGCAGCAGAGCAAGAATTTGAAGTACAATATAAGACAAACATATTACCGTTTGCAGCCTCCTAAAGAGACCTCATGGGTGATTTTAAGCCTCATTTATATAAAAACCTCCATTATAAAGGCAGGAGAGTGAACCAGCAACAAAGCGGTTTTGAAACATCCCAGTGTTGCATGATTCTTAGTAATTACATTTACTGCCCCGAAGGTGCGATCATCACAAATAACAGCTTTACTACTGATTTTCTGCATTTCAGTCCAGCCAACAATCAGCACATAAAGGCAGTTAATACGCATCACATATTTTCTATAATTACTGTAATAACTGTTTTGTGCAGCATCACAAAAGATAAATAAGCATTCAGCCATGACTCAAACTTTCCCAGCATGAGTCAAAGCTGTGGAATATTTCAAGAAAACATGTTTGATTCTCCTACACATAAAGCAATATATTAACCATTGCATTTAAAAAAAAAATGCTATTACTTGTTTCGGTTATCAATTGCATTAAGAGTGAGATGAGAAAAAAATATATTTTCTTTCAAAGTCAACTTTATTGTCAATCTTTCAGTTTGTGTGCAGAGACAGAGGTGAAATTCCCATAAATATATATATAAATATTTATACATACATACACTTCAGTAGACCCACTTATATATGTATATTTAAACACATACTGTACATAATATGGGTGTACAGGTGTATGTATATGGGCCATTTAAACAAAGATAGACCTACTCTTGCAATAAATCAAGAATATTTTTATGCTGAATATACCAATCAAGTGAGGCTGATGCAGAGTGCATTGTGGGTAAAATGAGACACTTAACAGAAGCGAAAAGATTGTTCAACAAAACAGCTCCACTCTGTGGCCCATTACTGTTTTACAGCTTTTATTTTGGTCTATAAATATCAGAAAATTGTGAAGCAAACATGTTTTTCAGTATTCCAAGCCCTAAGACACATCTTAATATTGCTTATTTTATCCGTCAAAAACCCTAAGGTATTTCATTTGAATGATAAACACAGAAAAGCAGCACATGTCTGTTACCAATTCCCAACTCTTTAAATCTGTGGCTACTTTAACTGATTCTAAATAGATCAGTTAATAATTATACAACAGACTTTCCCCATGACAAGTCTTAGAGGGACCTTCAGTTAGGAATAGTTGTTTTGCAACTGACTCGTTCTACGGGAAAAGGAAAGTAGCACCATGAGTTCATACTCAAACCATATCATGTAATGTCGTTTGGGTAATGAGCTAAAAGCTGATACAGAAACTCCCCAAACAACCAAAATGTCCCTGATTTCTGGAATGAAATTGTTCCAGACTGTCAGCTAATTGTAGAAGTCAATATTAAAACTGTATTGCCTTCATTCACATTTTTAAATAGACCTTATAGATATTATAGTACACACATTAGATAAATAAAAATGATAAATTCAAGCAAATAAATCCTTAATCATTTTAGAAAATATGATGACTCAATACATGATGTTTGCAGGCCCTCATCAAACATCGTTTGGTATGAGTTTTTGAGGAAATCGACATAGTTCTGAATGCTCTGCTTGTGGCTCTCTGATTGATCCAGGCTGAGCTGCAGGTCCTTCAGACGAACCTCAAACCGTTTCTCTGCCTGAACATAAAGAAACAGACATTTTCCCTTATAGTTACTCGATAAAAAGACCTCTTAGGTTGTATCAGGTCTGAATTCAGTATTATATATGAGGATGAGTGCTCCGAAAAAGCATGACACTCACAGTGAGCTTGCTCTGGCGTATATTCCTCAGCTCGTTATCCCTTCTGCTCTTCTCGGCTTCCAGCTCAAGGATTTTGGCCTGAAGGGTCTCTTCTCTGGAGAGAGCCTGGTCTTTTACCTTATTGACCTGGACAAGTGAAAAACATTTAGATTATCATTGCTGTCTCTGTGCAAGGTTTTACTTATGTAACACTTAGTGCTATATATAGCAGCGCGCACAGAAAAATATAGACAATTCAGGAACTGGATATACAGGCTCTGGTGTGCTGTATCATATCAGTAAAATATGTCATGTCAATAAAAGACATTACGTTGGACAACCACTAATTGCTTCCTTTTCTTTGGTGATTTTTATTTGAAGATGTTGTACCTGTAGCGTGACGTCTGACAGTGCGGCCTCCAGCTGCCGGCTGAGGGCCTGGCACTCCGTGGATCGTTGGTCCAGCTGCCGGTTACTGTAGCTCAGACCTTCCTCCTGAGCTGCCAGCCTCCTCACCAGCTCCAGGTTCTCCTGCTGCAGCTTGTCCATCTTCCTGCAAACACATACAAAACAATTCCTGTTTCTCAATCTGTACTAATGAGACACAAACATTTGACATTAGGATTTCACAAAATCTGATTTTCAACACTCAATTATTGTGGCCGAATACATTTATGATTACAATATTATCCTGATATTCATAGAGCATTCATATTTATCTTCAATTGGTTTAACTGCATTTTGTTCCTTTTAGGCAAATTAATTAAAGTATATGGAACTAGGGTGGTGGAGAGAGTCTGTAACTATAACTGTACGAAAACAATAACAGTATTGTGATAGTATTCAGTTTTGTATTTACATATACATCAGAAAATGTCTTACTTTTGGAGGGAATTCACCGTCTCTTGCAGTTGTAAATTGGCATCTGCAATGGATTCCTTCATCTCCACAAATGATGTCAGTAATTTTGTCTGACTCTCCATCTGTAAATGCAAAATGTAGACTTCAGATTTACCTGACCGGAGCCGAAAAGATGATTTGACCTTACATGCAAAACTGCATAAAAGGCAATCTTTCAAACACTGAATGTGAATGTTTCCAGATACTAATCCATCATTGCTGATCGATCGAAACATGTGGGTGATTTAGAAGGACTCACACAGCACAGAACACTCACAAATTGATACGTAGGTAAAGGATGATTGCAACCTATCTGTTTCCACTGCAATCAGACATTAAAAACAAACGCACAGCACGACCAGAATACAGGATGCATCAGCAGACACATGGGGTTGCACTAATGCATACTAATCAGATGTATACATTCTGACCACCACAGCTCACGTTGCACACCTTAACCTGCAGTTGTCTAACGGACTCTGACTTTTCTGAGCACTTCCTCTCCGAGCGTCGCAGGTTCTCCTGGCACTCGAAGAGACTCTGCTCAGCTGCGCTCAGTAACTCAGGGTAATGCTCCAGTTTGTCCACACGCCCCTGCAGGTCCTGCCTCACCTCCAGAGGACAGTAGAGTGTTGGGGATACACAAAAATATTAGCCTAATAATTCAACAAACCTTGTAGGCGTGCATGCTTAAAGCACAAGCAGAATTTGCTAGGATTTATCTTTGGACTGAGCTTTCGCAGTTGTTAGTTGAAGTGATTTGAAGCGCAAAATTACTGAACAAAGTTTAGTAGTTAGAAAGTCCAAGGGCATCAAATGCTACTAACAAAAGAAGCATTTCACAAGCTGATGCAGCCATTCAAGAAAAGAGGAAAATGTGCTGCAGGGTTGAATATACTAGAAAAAACACCAAAGGATTGTTCAAATGTGTTAATAAAAAAACAAAAGGAAGAATGATTAGTCTTCATGAATATTACACATAAAGTTGGATGAACAGTCTGGTATTCATTAGGTTTTTTTGCATATTAAATCATTTTAATCTTCATAAAAATGTATATTGAGAGGCGGGAGTTTACCTTCTTTACTTCTGTATCTTTGCCATCTTGTGTCTTCTCTGTCTCTCTTAAAATATTTTCATATTTCATCCTCAGGTCACCTAACTCTGCTTGGAGCTCCGAAGCCTAGAGCAAACACAGAGCAGACAGCAGTGTGATCAGACTCTTTTTCAACTGAAAACTAGTATTTTATTGATGAATCACTTATTCGTGGATCTCAACAGACCACATTAATGTCTATGATGTCTGTATGACCTCTGTGTATGGAAAGCACAAAACATTCCTAATTGATGTCACGGAGAGAAAACGTAAAGTGATTGGAAACAACGTGCATTAATGTGGATATAAGCAGAACAATGTCTGCTGAACATTGAGTGTTTGATAACTACAGAGTTCATTATCTTTTTTATTTTATTTTAAAGAGCTGATGTGAGGGAAACTTAATCTTCCAAGTTGGAGCAAAACTCTGAAATGGATGAGTTGATGTCACCTGATGTTGGCACTGTGCGGCTTGATGTTTGCTCTCCTGAGACAAAACCTTTTCCTCTATCAGGGTGGACTCACACTCAGCCAGCTGCTGCTCCAGCTGACCAACAGATGCCTGCAGTGACATTAACATTATAATAGGTTATGTGACAAAACTTAGGAATAAAAACAGAGTGATGGTTTTCGAAGTTGTACAGACGTGCACAGACAGAGGCCAGACAAAATTGACAAATGTTACATATTGATAGCTTCCAGCAGACTACTAAATGGATCTATGGACAACACTTTTATACAGGAAGTCTAACTTTAACACTAATGATTCTCAATTGCAAGCTGTTTTGAGTCAAGTACCTTGAGTGTTGCATTATTGATGTGTAGGTCTCCGTTTTCAGCGCTGAGTTTTTCAACACGTTGCATCACAGTTCCATTAGCTGCAGTAAGCTCATCCTTCTCCATCCGCAGCCTTGCCGTCATGTCCGCAATTTGGCTTTTTGGAAAGTACCACTTATTAATTCTTTATTTAAATTTGTGGATGTTTGCATTGATTCCCCTCATAAAAGTGACCAACCTTTTCAACACCTCTATTTGAATTACACATTTTTCCCTCTCATCTGTCTGCTGCTCTTCTTGTTGTCTCCTGGAGTCCCTTTCTAAACGGGCCTTGGCTATCTGAGCATCCTGTAGGCCAAACAAGAAAAAGAAAGTCAAAGCAAGATTATAAACGTTGACAATGCATAGCAAATAAAATTTTTTAAACAGAAAATCCTGGAACTTTTGATTTGTATACCTTTTCACGCAACTGTACATAGCATTTCTCGATAGCAGCTTCAAATCTCTCAGCTCTCAGCTTCTGTGCCCGGCAGGCTTTCTTCAGAGATTCTTTGTCCTTTGCTGCCTTCTCGGTCAAAGAGGGGACGGAAGCTTTCAGATCCTCAATCTCCATCTTTTGTTCGGTCAGGGTTCTCTCCACAGTCTGTAAAAGACAGCATGCCCAGAAGGAAATGCTAAAATATTGAACTTTTATTTAAATCAGTTCAACTCGAGAGCAGTAAAGGTTTGTACCCGGAGCTGCACAGTCAGACGATTGTTCTCAGCCTCCTTGTTGCGCAGCTGCCCCTGCAGGTGAGCCCGGGTCGCCTCCACAGTCTTATTCATTTGAACTGCACTCTTCATGTTCTCCTGTGAAGCCCAGTATAAACAGAAGCTTTAAAATTCATTCATTGCATTTTTAGAGTCTGCAAGCATATCTGAAAAACCCCTATTTACCTGCTCTTCTCTCCGCAGATTCATCAGGTCTTCTATTTTTCTTTCTGTCTCACTTACATTTCTTTTTAAATGCTTTAGGAGAAAAAGACATGATAAAGCAAATGATTTGAGACAGGAATTTGCATAATGTTATTATGCTATATAATTCTTCTTTTATTTTTAAAGTGCAGTATCCGCATCCTCATCCAGAAGATGCCTTTATGTCATATCGTTCACATTTGATTGACTTACAATTAAATGTATTTCTTTTTTATTTGATTTATTGAAATTTAAAGAAACACTCACCTCATTTTCAGTCTCAGCCTGTGTGATCCTCCTCAACAATATGTCAGTTTGTTTGTCGGCATCAATTCGATAAGCCTGAATGTAAAGATACAAATTATGAATAATAGGGAAATGGGAAACACATACTAACAGTTTCCTAAAGACATTTGAGTTAGACTGGATGTTAAAAACATACATTAATTATAATACAATTAAAAATATAAAACCAATGGCACAACTACCCAAAGCAAAACACAAGTTGGAAGTAGCTTAACCAACCTCTGCATCTTGGAGCTGTTTCAGTTTCTGTCGAACAGACTTGTTTATTCTTCTAAAATTCTCCAACTTCTCCAGCAACAGTCCTCTTTGCCTTGATATTTTCCGCTTATCAATGGCAGACTTTCTTGAATCCTTAAAGTGCAAGACAAAAATAAGTTAGAATAAAGGGCAACGCCAGGGTTCCCAACACTGAGGGCTCATGTTTGAACCCAAGTGGGTATATACAGAATTGCAAACAACATACAAAAAATTCATCTTCCATGGAATCTTTAAAAGACACCAGCTGTATAGCAGCAGAGTTGGCAGCTGCTTCTGCATCCATCAGTGTTTTCAGGAAAGGGCTTTTTCCATCGACAGAGTCCCCAAAACTGAACGAAAGAAAGAAAGAGTACTTGTTAGTATGTGCGAAAGGACTACAGAAGTACAGTTTAAATTTAAGTTGACACAGGGACATGTTTTGGAAGGTAAGCGCACAATCAGATTTCCGAATAATTTTGTCACAACTTAAGTAGTTTAAAGTTGAACAAACATAAACAAGTGTTTTAACAAATTCAGTCAACAATAGAGTGAGTTTACATAGTAATCAATAACCTGTTTATGATCTGTTTTTGGCAGTATCCATATATGACTATGTACACAATATGATAATAACTAATAGTGCATTTTCACATGCAAAATAACCAATTTATGAGGCTTTTCAATCTTGTGAACCAATTCGGAATATGGTGTTTACATGAGCACGAGAAATACATGTATTTATATGTCCTACATACATGTTACAAACTAGGAACCTTCTTCTTCTCTAGATTATTCATGCAAATGAAAAAGCACTACACATGTGACATGATCATCACATCAAAACAAGTGAAAAAAAAAGACTTAGGCTGTGGTTGATGGTGAATGGGTTGTTTGTTTCACACATTGATCACACTCACCAATTGATGTCAGCCTCTGGGGTTCTTGTGTGGGAACTGTTGCATGTTTTGCTTCTTCTCCCCAGCTCAAGAGAGATAGCCAGATCACCACAGCTCAGAGTGCCATCATCCCTGGTAGAGCTGAAACCAAGGGGGGGACTATGGAGTTCATCCTCTGGAGACATGTCTCCTACTAACATAATAATAATACATTATATACGTTACTTTTAACATGTAGATGAGGGCAGGAAGTTAGTTAACACAAACCAAACATTTACAATGATTTTATTTACACTGTATAGTCTAGATTGCACAATATTATGAGGGACAGAGAGAGTAGGTTGCCAAGCTAACTAAGCCTCCTCCATAGCAACATACAATTAGTGGCTTCTTAGCTTTATGTTATACTAACGACAGCAACGATGTGTTAATTCTACCAAGCAAAGCCACGGACATTAACAACATGGCTAATAGGTCTAGAATGCAGTAATCTTTTAAGAGATAATGCCACTAATCATGTAAATAGTACTTACGATTTCGCCTTATGTCGGTTAGGGTTGTTAACAACGCTACTCCAAACTGAAGAGCCCTCTTACAGGATATATTCTGATTGGTTACTGCTGAGGCAACATAATGACGTCGACTCATTTACTCGCTGCTGATTTGTTCCCAAACGAGAAAAGAGGCGGGACTAAATTTGATTAAAGTTTTGTACAGCCAATAAGCAAAGAGACTGGTAGAAACCATAGAAACGAAACGGAAGTTTACTGCCACGGAATCTCAAACCATCTTTGGGTAACATCAAGTTACCAAGATTAGTAACATTTTGTATTTTACGTGCATGAAACTCAAACCCGAGCATAGCACTGTTTAGATATAGACTCATACTCAAACTAAAAGTTATTTTACTCAAGTTGGTGTCGTAATTTAGCATTGTCAGAGCTTCTTCTGTCGGAGTTAGCTGTCCAGCTAGCTCTAATGCTCGGTGGCTGGACATGTTTAAAGCAAAAGTTCTCTTTATTGGTCCCAATGAGGTACGTTGAAGATGTTTCCCTACTGATACATAGCTGTTTTTGACTGCCAAATAGGTATCCAGAAAAAGATGTTAACACTGCAAGCGTGATCAAAGGGCAGAAATGTACATCATATATGCTCGCATAGACCTGTGCACAGGTGTATGGCTGTAAATGTGCCTAGCTTGTCTGCGTTTGTTGTTGGTTGAGAAGCCTGCAAACGTCAATCATAAACAGTGTTTAGTCATTGTAATGGCTGTAACTCTAATTACAATTTTAAGGCACTCATTTTTGTCCATCTCCATGATCTTAATTTGTACTTTTAACTACATTTCAGAGGACATCTACTTTTAAATTCACTATTATGAGAGCTACAGTATGCATTTGTTTCATTTTCTTGAATACTTACTCTATATTCATGAATTTAATGAAAAGGCACTTATGCATTTCATGATGTGACATTAAAATGACTATAAAAAGAAAACCTTTTCCTGCAAATCCATCTACATTCGAAATGTTACCTTCACAGACCTTTCACTGTAGGGAAAATCACTCAGGTGTTACTGAAACTTAAATAATGACTTCATACATTTTATTTCTAAGGGTTAGTATGCCACCGTACTATCAAGATAGAGTCCTGCAACTGTAACATGTAAACAGAATGCATCTATATTTTACAAGTATCACCTGTGCTGATTATAGCTGATATGATTTTAATCATTTTTAATGTTTGTGTTTTTCCAGAGTGGGAAAACGGTTCTTGCTAATTTTCTCTCAGACACAGCAGATGTTGGAGGTGAATACAGACCTACACAAGGAGTAAGGTACAAACACTGTCTCAACTTTACAGATTACCACCTGGTACAGCCTTTACACACTCTCAATGAATCATTAAGATGGAAATAACAGGATCTGACAGAATGTTATGATTGTCATTTTATAAATGTAGTCCAACATATATTACCTTCATGGTTAGAGGATGAAGGGTGTATCCTATCTCTTTAGCTTGCAGTGTTATTATCTTCTGACTTTAGAAAACACATTTCAGCTGTTTTTTACTGTTACTAAGGATGTTGTTGCTGTTACCAAGTATCCTTAACTGTTCAAAGGATACTGGAATTTGAATCACAAGCGGAAGGCAGTCATGACAATGACAAATGTGATGTCGAACTTTGGGACTGTTCGGGAGATTTTAAGTAAGTTAAATATCAAACTCTTTCAATGACCAAGGGCTTTAATATCCCCATTCCATCTGGCAACACATACTTCAGATTGTTTTTCATAATTGGTTTTGGTTTTAGTGTTTAATAATGTATTATAATATATTCTCTTCACAGATTGGAAACATGCTGGCCTGCAATATTAAAGGACTCCAGCGGCGTTGTGATCATTTTTAATCCTGATGTTCCAAGTCACCTAAAGGAAATAGAGACGTGGCATTCGATGTTCATTTCCTCTCAGGGCTTGCAGGACAGCCAGTGTTTACTCATTGCTCACCACAAGCCCGGCAGCGTAGTGCAAGATGGACGGCTCCCTTTAGGTATTTCCACTGCAGGCCTGCCACAGCTGTTGTAGGAGTTAATACTATTCCTGTGCTAATATGTTCATTCTTTTTAATGCAGCCTCACATCTAGGCCGACTGCCGCTTATCCACTCCAACCTGGAGGAGGAGCCTGAGGATGTGAAGCAAGCTTTCTGCAGATACTTAGGAAGTGTTGTGAAGGCAATGTCGGAGAGCCGAGAACGAGAGGAGATGTCCATCATTACATAGCTGCAAAATCCTTAAATTATGCAGCTTGATATAAACACATTCACATTTGTTTTAATGATATATTTTGGTTGTCATTAAATCCTCCACAACACCATGTAAATACTTTCCTACAATTATGTGTATGGTCCGTTTTGTTGACTTATATTTGTTTTCTTTCGTGAATAAAAGGTCCCGAAATGATATTTTTAAAGACAGCAAATATCTGACTTTAGAAATTGTTTATTTGAACATTTTGTGCAATTTTTTGAGAATGTGACAATTAGAAGTGCAATGGGAGAAAGGGCAGTTAACTATTTAGACATCGTATCCAATAATGCCTCCTTTGCCAATGCACTCTCCAATGTAGAACCACATCAGCACTTCAGTGGCCACGAGTCCATTCCTTAGGGCATCCTACAAGACAAAAAAAACAACACATTTTACTCAAGTAAATTGCTTTAATGACAGTCTAAGGATATAGGAAATGTTATATGGTATTTTGCCATGGTCTGAAAATGTTACATGAACGAGAAACTGTGGACTCCGAATGTTAATCCCTTCACATGCATTCTATTACAAGCAGTCACAAAACACATTGCATTGCACTTGTTTATAAAGTTTGGCATCCCCTGAAGGTCTTTGACACATAATTTGTTTGTCCACTAATTTTCCATTGAACCAACTGCAATGGCATGTAAACCTCCTACACTGGTAGTTTACTAATGTTTCCCACAATGTTTACTTCTATTGTCTTGTATAATTTTCCAGTCACTTCTATTGTGCATGCAGATGAACTCAACCATACAACTAGTGTATACAACACACTGATGACTGGGCATCGGAGCCAAATGGCTAACTTTGTTTGTATCTGGCTTGAACCGCTTCAGCCTCATGCGGATAGATTTACTGCCTTTTAGTGTCTTCAGTGTGCAGTCAATTTAAACTGGCATTTTCAATTTTCTTATTTTGGAAAATTACTTCTGGGCTATAACTACTAAATGTTTAAACAAATAAAAGTGACTAAACAGATAAGTGAGGCAATATGTCACGAAATATTTATGTGTTTAAAAGCCGCTTCTCAGAGCCTGAGGTCGAATGTTCACCCAGCTTTCATTGTCGCTCTGACAGTCCAAAACTAAAACATATTTATTTCATTATCATATCAAATAGAGAAAGCAGTAAATTGTCTAACCTCAGCTCGTGTTCGGCATCATTTTAGTTCCCCAGTGGTTATCAGTAATTATCTGTTGCTTGACTGAATTACTTATTGACAAATCTAAAGTGAGATAAATCGTTCAGCAGAAAAATTTCAGCACTTAATGACTGCAGAGATAACCGTTCTGGGTCTTAATATCTTTATATTCCCATACAATTAAAAATTGAATACCATAAACTGCATAGGTGAAAACACATCAGTGCAGGCTGTATTTTTTTGTTTGAATAAACTGCTATTCGATGCAGAAAAAAACCCCTTTCTAGAATTAAGCCAACAAACAATACATTATCATATTGATCACTTTTAAAAACAAGCTTTACACAGAAATAAATACAAAGCAAGTAATTGTCATACTTGTACAGGCTCACCTTTACAGGGGTTTGCCCTAGGCGTCCTGCCTTGTAGCTCTGGAGGAGGCCTTTTGCCTGCTCGATGGCTTTTGGGATCTCAGCAGGGGATGGGGGGACGAGCTCCACCCGGGCATAGTACCAAAATTTAGCCAGCCGGGGTTTGGAGTAAGTGAAAACCCCTGCAAGGAGATACAAACAAACTCAACAATTGCCAAGTAAGTTTACACACACAAGGATATATGTTAAGGCATATTTTAATGGTGAATTCATAAACACAATAAGAGGAATTATGTTAGAAAAAAAAAAAAACAGCAAACATAAAACCTACATATTTGGAGTATAAGTATAAGAGGACAAATATAAGTATATGATAAATTACAAAAAAACAAACTAAAATAAAACACGTGCTAAATGAGAAGAGTTGTGCAGTTGTATACGTTGGGACATTGTGTTAGGGAATACTATTAGCTATGTAAGGAGCAGCAAAGTCAAAAATCACAGAACCATTTCACCTTTCTCTCAAAAATATTTAACTATATACAGCAACAATGATAACGTTTCCTAGAACAACCTGCTGCAGAGGTGGATTCGCAGTGACACCTGAGCGTAAAGGTCACACAGAAGGTGTGCAGCTGCTAACAAGCAGAGAAAACGCGACCTTGTTGCTGCTGCTGCTGCTGCTGCACGGTTCACTCCACCGACAAGGTTTATAATTGGGAGAATAAACTTACCACCGACTAAAGTTGGTACTTTTGCAACGAGTTTCTGTACTGCCTGAGCCATATTGATTGCCAAAAACACCAGAGGAAGGAAGAAGAAGCAAAGTGGCGTCAGAAGGTTTCCGGGTCGCGGATTTCAAAATAAAATGCGATAATGGAAAAGCCGGGGGGATCCAATAGTAAGTACTTTTTTAAAGTAAAATTGCTTTAATTTTTTCGCTTTGACAAATCACACTATTTATTTTTGCCGATTTCTGTCACATGTTGTATTACATGAAGCAGGCACACGGAGAGAGGTTATGCAGTGCCTACTTTATAAGTAATTGTTTTATTGTTGTATTTTACATTATAATTAGGAATTTGAATTTCTTTTTACATACATTTCAATCGAACAGAGTCAGTATTGAGTGGCTCGAAAAAAAACAGGATTTAAAACAAAGGACAGGATTTTTATTTCAATACAAAACTGCCATGTAGATTTGACGATTCTGAAAATGGCTTCACAAAATGAGTAGTTAAAGGACCTGTAATTGTGTGAATGTTGGGAAAAGAAATCACTAAATGGCAAAGACAGAAGATGCTTGGTGTGAATCACATGGATGACTAAATCATTCCTCATTGACCTCTGACTCAGCCTGCTGTCCACATGAACAAAATAATAACTTGGAGTCATGAACGAATTTGTAGTCTAGACCTTCATTTCCCAAGCAAAAAAACAAATACAAATACTGGAGCAATCTTTTTCAGTTTTGGCAAACGTTTTTATTTACTGGGTACCTGTAAAAATATCCTAAATGTAACTATTGCATTCAAATCAAACATGATTATGTCAAGACTGGACATAAAAGGTTTGCAGCTAGCTGAGACTTTTGAGATATTTTCACCCCATTTTCAAATCCTTGCAGAGTACAATCATGATGCAGATTAGAAAACATGACTGTAAACAGTTTGCCTGCTGTAGTGAAGTTCAGTGCAATTAAACTTTCTAAAGATAAATCACTAGAGGGTGCTCTTTAGTAGGTTACAACTCCGAATGGGATTAGAGAGATAACAACAGGAAACTGTCTTTGCTCTTCTATACCAGTACAATAAACTACTTTCCTTTTGCTCTGCTAATCATTGGTTTACTCTTCATGTACTTTTTACTCTTTATGTTAATCATATTCAGCTTACATGTAATGAAATGTGCTGCATAAATACAATTGCCTTGCCTTGTCTTGACTGAAGAGGGAGCCCATCAACTCCTACGGCCAAGAAAGCGGTGGTTTAATAATTTCACACTCTGCACACTGCTGCACAGGCTTACACTGTTTTCAACCCACCAAACATTTTTTTATTTTTTTTAGCTCAACTCAAATTGCCCAGTTTCCAAAAATAACAAATCTGTCAGCCTCAATTATGTGTAAACCTCATCAAAAGAAGAAATCATGAAAAGGCCTTTAGAATTTTCCATCTCAAGTAGCTGTGAAAGTGTCGCCTTGGATTTCCTTGAGCAGGCCTATAAGTGTGACAGTCAGCTATGTGATATTGTCACAGTCTGTTGAAAATGTGCTGATCTAATTTTGAGGCTCTTAAAAAGTCGCTTCATAATTGTCTGAAAAAGAAGCCAGCAGGCAGTTGGCTAACCTTCCCTTGAAGCAGGGAAAATACTTATATAGCATTCAGGCATTTTGTACAAAATATAATTAACGCAATGTAATCTGAATCAGTTTTATCTTTCCAGTTTTTCCACATTAACGGGATAAATTAAATTAAACATTAAAGGAAGTATTTCCAAACACAAGAAACAATATCCAAATAAGCAAAAATAAATAAAAAATAAGAATGAAATAATAGTAAACATATATCCAATATATCTGGAATAAAATTGTGTGCAGTTTCAAGGCAGATTTGTACATAGAGAGCTAGTGTTCCTTTTCAAATCTTTATAACAGGCTAAGGCAAATTCCTCCTAAGTCTCGCCTGATAGCAAGCTAGCAAACGTTACTGTCAACAACACATCATTTTGTGTGCAGATAAAAAGTTTATAAGGAAGTAAACATATTTACTTATAGTCCCCACAGACACACGCAATGTTTTAAGTGAGTAACAGGGAATATAAACATACATGTTGTTTGTATAAAAAGAAAGCTCTACAGCTCTTCTTTAATGCACAGACCTGAGATTGGAATTGATTTTCCACGCCAACTCTGGCAAGAAAGCAAATAACTCTTTGTTTTTTTTAAAGTTAGGAGCAGAATATGAAGGCACAAGAAGAAAACTGTGAGGACTTTATTTGTCCTGGTTTCAGCTGACACAGAGGATGTGAAAAAGGCATTAGGCAAATTAACTTAATTTATTTTATAAAAGATAAGAAACCAATATTACAGAGCATTGAAGTCAGAGACGTTGTGCCCTTCAGATATTCCCGGCTGTGACCCTAAGGCACAACAATCATTCAGTGGTGATATGTTAGTTTTACACAGTAAATACAGAAGGACTGTGTGAGTCACATTAACAGACTTAGACAGCGAGGGGCTTATAGACAAGCAGGATGACTAAAACAGAGAGAAAAGGAGGCTGCAGTCATTAAATCTTGCCTTTCATGGACTATAAACGCTCATACATGCAGATGAGATTAAAACAAATGACATCACAGCCTCAGCCATGGCAATCATCACAGACATGCACACATTTGTTGATAGAGCGTACGTACCAGTAATCAGCCTTCGTCCTCCAGGGTTGGAAGACAGTTTAGGACACCATCCAGTTCTGTGTGTGAATCTGTGGGGGACTGTCAAGAATATTACCAAGAGTAAAGGGATTAAGCCATTTGGTTAAATCTCACATGTAGCCTAATCAGAACTCTTGCTCTGTGACCATCTATTTTCTTCTGTCTCTTCAGAACTAGTATTTTGTTTACATACTGAGTGTTTGTAGATAATTCATCAGAAACATGCTGCAGTGCCAGTCCAACTTTCATAAACCTCATGTGCGCTGTGATTACATTTTGCTTTCCCGCTTGCACATCTTATCTGTAGTCATGCAGCCATAGAGAAGAGGATTATTTTGTATTTGCCTTTTGGATAAAGCAACAGTATTAAACTCTAAATGCACCAAAAAACACCACCTGCATTTGTGATCTGCTCACCCAGAAGATTTTAATGTGCAAACAGGGTCCCTGACTCTGTTTTGTGTCAAGTAAAATCTAGTGTCTGTGTCTTCTGTTCAGTTGAAGCCTTAAAGCTGCTTAAATCAATATGTTTTTATTAAAAAGGATCATAATGGCTAATGCTGAAGGTGTGTTGAACTGAAGGTTATAAACACATTAAATCAATCTTTTTCCTGATTATTGTTATTTCAAAAATGATATTGTTGGTATCTCCACTCACATACTGTATATAGTCTTCCTCTCAACTGCAAACCAACAGCTTTTTAGAGGTACAATGTTTTCTGACTTCCACAAAAGGATTTCACCTCGAATGTTTCACAATGGGCTACAAACAGCTTCAGCCCACATTGTTGACACTGTGTGATGATGCCTAGACACACTGCCATCCAAACTTAGCAGATATCCAACTGCTAGACACTCAGCAAACCTACATCAAACTTGTCAGTGAATAGTACGTAGAGAACAGAGAACACACTTGTGTTAGTGTAAGCCTAGTGTAGGGGCCAATTATAAGCAAACTACAGTGTGATCTCTGCTCTGACCCTCACTTATAGCCAGAGGCTCCAGGTGAGACATCAAGCTGAAATTAAGCCTCTCCACCAGAGCCTTATTCTCCGAGGAGCTCAGCCCTGCAGAAAGCTTTTGGAATCATTCCTACTTTATATTGGAGAGTGCAAGTTGATGCAGTGGCTGAGTTAAGTGTCGTGGAAGCTGTAAACAACCATTACCCACATGACATGCTCTGATACATTCCATACCTTTCGGCCCTGATATCTCTCTTATAAAACAATGTCTTGTGTTTTCGAGGACAAGAAATCTTTTTTTATCAGACTATATATTGAGACGTACCCAAGATAATACATCTGTGAAGCCTTTTGTCCCCTCGGAGTTAAAGTGTGAATGATATCCATTACAGGCTTTTTCCATCTTTTTGAGCAGCTCATCCTAATGCTGTGTGAAACTGCTTCACAGGTGATCCAGTCCCTGTTATGTTTAATTTGTCAGGAGAAATGGGGATTTATATTCCATCAAAAGCCCCTGTAGGTTGAATTCAGGACTAACTTAAATGTTTTGCTGACTAACTGGCTTAGCCAAATTGAAGCTACAAAGAAATTATAATTAAATACTTAGTGTTACAGGATCATTTTATAATGCAAGGACCAGTACTTATCTCCTCTGATTTAATATTACCCCAATCTTTTCAAATAATATTTCATTTAAAAGACAGTTTACAATGCTGCTCTGCTTTTCCTCTTTTGCAAATGCAAGTTTTGGTATACCTGCTTCAATCTCTTGCAACCAAAGTTGTTTTTTGTGTTGCATTTAAGGATCTTGCATGTCTGCCAGCGGTTGAGTAATGAAGCTTTTGGATGGCTTTTTAAAGGAATAATCATGTCATTTAAGCCTCAAACTTAACACTTCAGACATCTTACTGCTGCACAATGTTTGGGACAATATTGCCTCTTTCTAAATAATGTATTTAGTTATCCCTGCTGCACTTTACTGTTCCTTAAGTTAGTGTTTCCCGCATATCTGTCAGTGCTTGGCAATACCGGTGAGTTACAATGCTGTTGATCCTGTTTTTTGTTTCAGGGTGTTGCTCTCTCTCTGATTTGCCAATTGGTTATTTCATGCAGCCTATGTGCTTGCTTATTTATGCTCGTAGGCTGCTGTCAACAACCTATGTGCACAATGTGACTAACTAAAATGGAAGCAGTCTCTAGCTGTATTTATGGATATCTGTCCTTATATTTCTCGACAACTGTTCATTGAATCAACTTCAGACTAGGCTGTTTTACTTAGATCTACAATTAGTAGTGTGCTATCTACAGTAGTTAAATAAGATAAGATGCCTATTTACTGTTACTCTGTTAAAGGCATTTCCCCCTGGTAGTTGCAGGTTTGGGTCGTCTTGGTTCAGTTTCATAACCCAGTTCTTCGTCCATAACAAAAACAGGAAAGGACACAGTGCATCATTAGAGTATTTCATATAAAAAAGCAAACTAATAAAGATATTTCTAAGTAAGTCAGTGAAATCAGTGGTGTGGATGTGAATTTGTAAGCATAATGTTCTATGCAAAAACCAATGACAAAGGCCAAACAGGTCGGGTAGGAGGTAAGGCAATAGAGAGCAGCTCTGGATCAGGGCTTTTAAACTAGCGACCAGGTGTTTCCAATCAGGCGTACTCATGATGATCTGTGTTACCTTCCGGGACAAGAAGGAAACCAGGCAACAACTATTAGACCCAAGAAGTTATGCAGGGGTCGTCGCATTAGTGTAATCTGAAATCGGGTATGGGGTTTACATGCTCAAACGTACACAGAAATGGGATCATGATCTCCACCACCCTCACTCACTTGCTGTTAACAGCTGCTTGAATTTATATATCTTAATATTTGTAAAGCCTAACCTCCTCCACTCATGGCATCCAACTGTAGCCATTTCCCTGAGGTTAAAACACTTAGCGTTATAAATCCTCATTTATTTGGTGCTAAGCTTGGCATTCGCTTGTGGAGGATTATGAAGTCAAGCCGAATGTTTTCCATTACAGTAAAAAAAAATCACAAGCTTGACTATATCTATGAGCTTTAATTCTAATATAACAGTATAACAAACAAGCAAAATGTACAAAGGTCACTGGACTAACAGACCTAAGAAGACAAAACGTCACACATACAGATCCACTCAGGTCAGAGAGCACAGCCATGAGCTTCCTCTGAGTTTTGAGAAGCATACTTTGCACACTGGAACCAATTAAAGCGCCTCAAATTGCCGTAAGACTGTATGGTGTTTATCTCAGCTCAACACTCATTAAAAGATTTCAAAATAGCAGGAACACCTAGATATTACCTGCAAATGTCATTCATTTTCTATCTAGCTATTTAAATGTTCATCTTTTCTTTAGACTTGCATTTCTACAGATTTTTCAAATAACATATTTGTTTAACTCTAATAACAGACATTGAACATTTTATATTTGGCAGTTTTGGACCAGTTTAATCACAAGTGAGGAATAACTTCTATAAATCAGTAAAGTTTTACAAGCGGAAATTTGTGCAAGTCTCCTCTAATTAATGAAAGTTGAAACCTCATGCTGGGTTTGGCTTTGAAGTTGTCACAAACAAGCTTGACACACACATTTAAATGATTTGTTGTTGTATTGAACACAGTTGGCACTTGCAACACACACCCACACACACACACACACACACACACACACACACACACACACACACACACACACACACACACACACACACACACACACACACACGAACACTGTTGCAGTGGTTTCTCTCACATGGAGAAGATAATCTGTTGTCACGCGAACAGGCTTCTCCTTCACTTCAGCATTACAGCTGCGTTCTTACTGTAGCGAGACAAACTAATGGTGCACTAATGATACAGAGCCTTTTGTATGTAGCTGGTATTTATTAACACTACAACATCCTGTGTGAGTGGAAAGCTGTATGTACCTGTGAATGTGGATGCGGGTTTTTTAAGTATGTACCCATGGGCAAATTGTGAAGATTTTGTGTGCTGATACAACAAGCAAAAGCAGGTATGACTCATGGCTGCAGTATCCAGTCAGGGGGAATGGAGGTATTAAATATCTCTTTTGCATGTGAGATTTAACAATGAGAGAGAATTGGAAAAATGAAGTTATGTCAATGTCACTTTGAAGTTGTTTCCTTCATTTAGAAAAATCACGAAACTCATTATGATTAATGTATGCACATATTTATTTCATTTACAGTACACTTGGTAATATAGTCTTGTTCCCAGGAATAAACTGTTTAACAGGATTCACTGAGGGCTGTCCAAAGAAGCTCTTGAATGATTATTAGACATTTATAAATAATGTGAACAAAAGGGCTCGGTTAGTAAATACAGCGTGGACCAATGCTCTGGGGTTGTTGATAGACACCTTTATGTGCTGCATCATTTTTTAAAAGCAAATGAATGCCTGCCACAGACAACGAATGAGCAACGACGGCAAAGATGAGACAAAAATATCGTACTTAGTAGAGATAAATAAAACCTTTTTATCTAGATTAGATGTAGTTTGAATATAAATGGAATATACTACCCAACACTGAATATTCAAGCAGGTGTTTTTTCCAAGCTGAATTCAGGCTGAAGTTAGTTTTCTCTATATTACTTGCTCTGAGTCATACAACAATAAAAAATAATACAAGGCAAGGAAAGCTCTGTATAAGTGCAATCCATTAACAATCCCCATGGCTTCAATGACACCCAAATGAGTTTTACTGGAACCTTTCTGCTGCCCGATGTAGAGAGTACAACTGGAAAAACTCTGCTCCTATGATTTTCTAGTAATACCCAACCAACAGAAGCAGATTTCCTCCATCACAAGCGTCACAGTGAGAGGTTCAGACAGGATTTGTGGCTATGTTTATGTGCCTCCTGTGCTTCCTCATCTCTGAAGAATGTCCTTGATGGGACTTTGCGGAAAAAGTCTAAAGACCTTTTAGAGCAGTAAAGAAATAATGGCACCCTCGGCTGAAAAAACTGGAACAGATGCAAACACTCTACTTTACAGTGCTGAGGGAAACCTAGACACATACACATTTTTGGTGTACAGCCTGTCTCACTGAATCGTTATCAAAATCCGTTGTGGTTTCTAGAAGGCCTAACTCCGGTTCCTGCTGAACTGAGCCAGTGTTTGTTTAACATCAAACTGTTATCAGCTCAGTAGGCACAGGAGATTGAGCCCTGGCACCATCTCACCCCCACCACAAGGGGAAGCAAAAAACAGATACTGTATACTGCACAGATTCTGGACATAAAGGAAACACAGACACAATCTCACTTACCTTAACAGCCAGTATTCCTAAAATGCATTATATACGTCTCTTTAACTTTGTGCTTTAATGTGTTCTTTATACATTTACTGAACCAGAATCATCCCATAACGCAACATTGTCAACAGCACTGGTGATATTCAATAAACACTTCAAGGGAGGCTGAAATGAAAAGTACACATTTCCGATAAACACAAAAATAAATACCACTATAGTTACTATACCAATATTGCAATTAATGCACACATTTTCCCCTTCATTTTTGCTTTTTCCTTCATATTCATTATAATTAGTTGACTCATTTTATGAGATAATGTTTGTCAGAATCATTGTTGTGCTGTGACACTTGCAAACATTAAAAATACAATTGCATAGTAAGAAAATAGTGTGTTACAATATGCATAGCAAAAGGTAAAAAAAACAACAAAAAAACTAAGCAGAAATATGATTTTAAAGGTGAATGAAAGGAACATTACAAACATATATTAAACATGAAATCATAAATGTGGTTTAATGTCTAATTAATGTTATAGCTTCTTAATTGGGTAACACTTAAGGGGGGTCCTTAACACAAAACTACTCACACAAACACTCAGCATTGTTTGGTCAATCACCACAGGCATTTCCTAAAGTCTCTTTCACTTTTGTCCCTACACACCAAACATGGGTAACTGCCTGCACACACATATACACATGGATACACACACAATCAGGGCTCTGCTTTCATGACCACCCGGGCAGTAAATGAGCGCAGGAATCACAATTACATTGCTACTTGTTTTCCTGATGGGACATTTCCTGTACTTCCTTCCTGAATGAGTCAGGCCACCCTTCCCTGCCTCCTGCCTCCTTCTCTTACACATCTCTCTTTATCAGGATCCACGTCTTCTTATTTTTCCTCCACCATCTGCTGTCAAGAAAAAAGACACAAGGGGGATATTTAGGGAAGAAATTAAACATCTTCTGAGCCTTTGAGCCCTTGTGCAATCCAACAAAACATATAGGCCTATATACATAGTGAGTGTTGACATGGATGGTTTGCTAGTGTGCTCTGCGTATGTGATTCACACGATACAATATGTCTCACGAACAATACTCTATTATACAGCAAGTATTACTGTTCTCATTATTGGTGAGAGTGGCGTGGGAAGTTCAATCAGAAATCCAATGTTCTATTTTCCCTTTCATGAAATGATGCTGCTTACAATTCTGTTTGTTGGATTGTAGTAGAGTATTATTTCATAAAAGCCTTTATTTTCATTGTTACAGCTTTAATAATGGTGGTAGCTAAAAGCTGGAAATGCTTGTGAGGAGCGGAACTTAGCCACTGTGAACACAGGCTTTAACTGAACTGTTCACGGAGCAAGCTAAGTCCTACCCCTCCATCAAACTCTGGACAAACACATACTGAAAGCATCTGGAGGTATGCTGGAGGAATCCTTTTGATAAGTATGATTATTCATTTTATTTGTGAGAGTCAGATGAAAAGATTGATACCACTCAGATGTGTGCATGGTCAGCATTAGCTACATGAGCAGCTGCTTAGCTTAGGTTAGCACTTAGCCTACCTCTTTAAAGTAACAGAA
Organism: Eleginops maclovinus; assembly: GCF_036324505.1. NCBI lineage: Eukaryota > Metazoa > Chordata > Actinopteri > Perciformes > Eleginopidae > Eleginops > Eleginops maclovinus. Next base: position 17,684,455 of record NC_086354.1, read on the forward strand.
AATGTAATTCAGACAAAAAATACTTTGAGTGGTATTGGAAAGTCTTTTTAAGAAGACCAAGCTGTTAATACAAAAAATAAATAGTTGTCATCGTGAATCTACACGACTAGTTAGAACTTCAGTAGGTCACTGCACTGGCAAGGTTAACATAAGACTTAAACTTGTGTTTTTTAAAGTTTTCATTATTTGTTAGGTTTTAACAAACAACATTTAACATGTTTGAGATATTTAGAGATGCTACAGTAGTTGGTGAATCAAGGCCTTTGAACAGCGCTGAGCTAGCTATTTTCAACAGTTGTCTACTCTTAATGCTAGCTAACCAACTGCTTTCCATAGCTGTGTTTGTTGTAGGGTAAATCATAAATGTTCCCGTCTAGCTCTTTAGAAATAATGCATCGAACCCAAAATGTTAAATTATTAGTTCAAAACATAATGACACTATAAGTATGACTTCATGCTGTTCTTGAACACATTAAGAAAAGGATTAAGATGCAAAATGACGTGTTGCAGGGCAGCCTTCAGGTGTTGGAGACTGGTGTGGGTTTCAGCTGTAGCTGGTTGGAAATCCCTGGCAATGTGATTTACATTACATCACAACCAAATCACTCTGCCAGGAATCCCTCCAGCTAAACCAACAATTCAGTATGTTTGGCAGGACGAGAAGGAGGAGGAGGGGAAGGAGAAGAAGAGGGCAGTGAGAGAAAGACGAGTAGAAATACAGAAAATCATTCATGTTGTGCTGAAAGAAGGTTGCAGGTGAGGGCAAAAAGAAAAAGACAGCTGGCTCCAGGTGTCTATCTGGGCACACATCAGCGTGGCAAAGCACATTTAGTCCCTCATCACTTTGTAATTATGAGAAACTCTCTCATACACACGCACACACACACTTTAAATGTTACGATATGCACACAAACCACGCATGCTTATTGAGCAGAGTTTTCTTTCATTGATGCACCTGGACAAACACCATTTGATGTCCCTAGGCTGTCATTGATAGTAGGTACGTAGGCAGGTGTGTACTGTAAGTGAGTTTGTGTGTGAGAGATCAGTCAAGCTTATAGACATTCATCAGTTTGAATTTGCTTAGAGTGGCAAACCTGCAGTTGAAGCAGACTTGTTTCAAAATGTTGAGAAATGGGATGAGGAAAATTACATGAAAAACATCCTCACCGTAGTAACCTATACCAGGTATGTGAACTGTTTGCAGGAACGGGAACTGTTAGTTCTGGACTATAGACAGTATGAGGGAGGGATAATGTCATTGTGATGTCATCCATTGGTTTAAAGATAGTTTTGAAGTTCTTAAAATCTTGGATTTATGCAATCAGACGTGAACTGCAGGTTCTGAACCTTATGGGTCAATCACAGTAGTGATGAGGAATCATTAGTGTTTTTTCCAAATTATTTATAGCTGATTATCAATGACAATTCCCCTGAGTTGATTGAAAGGTTAATGATATCACCTTTTGCGCAGGGTGTGGGTAATAGTGATTAAGAATTAAAGGCAGCTTGTTTCCCCACTTGGCCAATCAGAGTGTGAAACCGAGTCTTTATTAAGCGCTCAAGACAGGTAGAGCATTGCACACCCCTGTTCCTTTCTCAAAAAGACTAATTTCAAATCAGCCAGAGAAAGTGGACTATAGACTGAGCCTTTTGAAGCCTAGCCGGCAGGAATATAAATAGAAGATCACATTTCTAGGTCTCACTAGGTAAGCAGCATCATGGCAAATGTTTTGAATATGTTGGGTTTTTCTGATGTGTTAGCTGTTTATCAACTGGTCTCTATAAATTATAATATCCCTAACCACTATCTTTATAACCCTGTCATTGAGTCCTTTCTTATGATTGTGTATAGAGAAAGATTTCCCTCGTTTTTTCAGGCAATGCAGAATAATTGGTTACAAAATGCTTCTTTTCAGAAAGTGTTTAAGCTGCCATTAAAAGAGGAGAAAAATAATACAAGAGTGAAGTACGGTTAAGAGCTGATGGAGTTAAGCAGCAGCAACATCAAAAAGGCATCCTATAATCAGTATGACACTCAAATGATCATTCACATTTAAGAAAGCAGTTACAAGTCCTTTAAAACAGGCTTTGAAACAGGTGGTCATTATTGTGTAATTAAACTTAACGTCATGTATGGAAGGACACATAGGATTTCACTACCAGGAAACACTGTTGACATGCTGCCCCCGAGAATCAGGAGCAAAGGGGAGCATGTGGCTTGCTTTTGCAAATATTTATCTTAACACAGCGTTTGATAAAACAGAAAATATGAGCAACCAATCCAGAATAAACAAACGACTTCCTCTCCCACTAGCACTGATATTCTCGATGACATGTTCTGTTGCTGTAAGTCATAGCTTTCGATATTGCTAATGCAGACTTATTTAATGATAAAGAGACTTTGCTTTAACCTACGTGAAGAGGCTGAATGGGTGTTTTTGTAAGTCTTTGGGAAGAGATCTCTGAAGGCTCATCTTGAAACCAACCAATGCATTAATTAAAGAAACAAGCTAAATCATAATAGCAACCAGCGGGTTAAAAATAATCAAAAAAGAATCGTGTTATTATTCATATGTTTCTCAGACCAATGATGCCCGAAGGAGTCATTGTTTATGAACAATGTTTGGTGCAGCTGGGGACCTTAATCACATTACCCTTTTTCTGGAAATACCTATTGTGTAATAATGAGAAAGCTTGTCTGCTTCTGTCTCTGGTGTGTTGATTTGAAACCTGCAGTCAAACAAATTACAAATGTACTAAACTTACTTATAAAACAAAAAATGAAGATCCCCATCTGTCAAGCCCAGATAGTAAACACAATAGAGAAAAGATATACGCTTGAGGATGTGGTGGAGACAAAAACAGATCTAAAAGAAGAATGAAAATTGGGTTTCAATTATCAGATGAAATGAAACGTGACCTAAATAATTGCTTATGATCTGTATCTAGGATGTGTAAATATTCCACTATTTTTGCAATGTACATTTAAAAGGTGATAATGAGTCAAGTTGTTTTAACAGCTTGTCTTGCTGAAAGAGTTTATTTGCCTTATTTTGGTGCAGGGAAAAACATCCTGCTATTGAAATCTGTCTCTTTTTGTTTCAGTGCTGCAGTAGTTCTCGATTACCTCAAACTTTTTTTGTGCTCTGGCACGTTATTTTGGATTCACAGCTGGCTGAAAATAATAGCCTTAAGCTAGTATGTTTCAGGGCTCAACTTTGACAGCCATGCACACTAACTCAATTGCTGGGTGCTGCCTGCCTGTCTATATCCCTGTTTCAATCTCCCTTGCACCCTCTCCATTTGTAACCGTCAAGCCAAAGTGGTATTTTTGGATAGGGATGTGCACTAATGCAGTACCAGTATACTAATGCAGTACCACTCTACCGCATTAATGCTGGCAAGAGTGACACACCTGGACACATGGGTTGTTGAGCCTGTACTTCCATCTGCAGGATTTTGTGTGACACCCACACCATAACAAAGCAAAAGTACATCAATTTATAAGCTGGGAAAAATCAAAATTACCCCTGATTTTAACCTCAAAGGGTCGATCACATGTTTCCAGAAAGTCACATGCCGACATTAAAATAAAGTCTTACATCTCAGCCCTTATAAATTTGTTCACTGCCCCCCGGCTATGGCTGTTTGACAGCTAAATGAGCAACAATTGGCCTGGCAGAGCTCCAGACCGCCCAAGCCACTCAATAACAGCAGGAAGTACGTTCATGACTAATACCCTCCACTCACCCTTTTTCTGTTCTCTCTCCTTTTTCATCCTTCACTATCCTCATTACAAATAAGAATGAAGGCGCAACTCCGTCCATCCCAACCGCTGAAAAAGTTATAGAGGTTGATGATGAATAATCTAATGGGACTAAATTAGCATCTTATGTCAGTTTAAACCTTCAACTCATGACAGGTTTGATAAACTTGAAGACCACTTTGAATCAGCCTTCAGAGCTTTAACGAAGGGATTCCCATGACATTTAGAAGCATTTTTCTGAGACAGAAAAAGGAAATCTACAGAAGCCAATAGCAGCCACTGCATATGAAACATTCTCTCTCCCTAAGCCTCAAAAACATGGTGTTTGCAATAGCACCTGAAGCGTGGGCTATCACAGCAGAAAATAATAACTGAATCCCTATCTGCAAGTGCTGGCATGTGCTTTTGAATGACAGTTACAAAGTTTGCAGAAAATTGCTCACTCTCCCTGGTAGAAAGGTATGTTTGAAACATAGATTGCTATGATGGCTTTAATTTAAAAGATACCCAAACATCAGCAGCTGCTACCTCGAACTGGGAATGCATTTCTCCGACACTCCACACAATGATTGGCCTCATACTGTATGGGAGCCCATAACAGTCTCTACTCTTCCTCAGCTTACCTTTTCCATCTCTGAAGCTAACGCCCAGGGCCCTTCTCTTGTGATTACCCCGTGATTTTACAGCCTCAGCTGTGCAGTATTTTGGCTAGACACTTTTTTTGGGTCCAGGCCAAGGACACACATGATTGGTCAGGGTCTGTCTAGGGCTTACACATGCTAGGTTTATCCTAGTTTGACCTGCAGGAATCAGTAACCTGCGCTAAAAAAGAACTACAGCTACTGTATTTTCAGATTGCCACATTGCTCATATTCATTTCCAAAAGGTTTGGATGAGGATTTGGTAAGAGGATCTTTCGTCAACATCTAAAGCTTCCCCCCAGAGCTGATGGTTAATCAGTGAGACAGTCAGTCAGTACAGACAAAGCAGGCACTGCATTTTCAAGAACCTAAGGGAGAGTTTTCTAAGCGGACAAGTTGGCTTTGTGCCCGAGACATAAAGAGAGGACAGACTGATAGGCCGGAAGAGGGGGAGACTGGGCAGAGAGGCAGACACAGGAAGAGAGAATAGAGGGAAGTCAGAGCGAGAACACATGACGTATGAGCAGACAGAGAGAACTTAGCAGCTGCAGAGACCGAGAGATTTTACTTCGGATAACCTTCAGCTACTTTTCCTTTTTTTAAAACCAGTGATAATCCAGCCTCCAGTGCTCGAAAGGATTATCCATGAATTTTCCAGTAAAGTCAGGGATACAAATTATATTTGACATTCTGTGCACATCAGTCAAAGACACACACATTACTTCTACATCATGTTCTTAATAGTTCCCAACTTTTTTGTCAAATGCTCATCCCCAGGCTTGCCAAAAAAACTCAATTAGTTTTTAATGGACCCCATTTTGTTCCAACCATTAAAGCTTTTCAACTATTTATTCATCACTTCTTGAAACAGCCCTTCTCTCTTAGAGGACAAAACTGTCTATGTCGAAAACTGCCACCAAATGATATAATAATTGTATTCTCCTTTTTCACCAAGTTAAATCCAACTTCATTCCTGATATAACGAAACACAAATTCATTCATTTTCATATATTAACTCTATAACAACAACAAAACAAAAAACCACTTCCATACACACAATTTATTTTCAGTTTACCTCAGTTTTATATAAATTTAAAAAAAGATCTTCATCTTCATCTCTGTCTATCTTACTGACCATTTCAGATGCACAAACTGCTCAAAAACATTTTCTTTGATCTTTAAGAAAGTAATCTTCCCTGTGATATTAAAATTGTGAGACTATGTACACTTGAAATGGCACATAATGATTCCGTAATAAAATAAATGAACTCTGCTGGCATTTTTTGAAAATTCAATCAGAAAATGTCTTAAAAAGCTAGACATGTTTTTCCGAGATAAAGACTTAATAGTCAGCACATGTGTAAAACCAATTGCAAAGGACTACATTTGCCTGTAAAATACATTTTAAAAAACGATTTAGTTGAGGTTTGGCCGTTGCAGCCAAATCACCTCAGTAGAAACTTGCCCTCTAAATCTCTTACAGGCCAACGAATCTGGACGCAAAACAGCCCTTAAGGAGCCCTCAACTTCATTTACTTCCCAACATGGGGGCAGGCAGGACATAGGCCTCTCAATGTCTGGGACATGAAGACCTGATTAATGCTTTGGGTGCTTAAAACCGAACAGACCCTTTGAACACTATGAAGGGGTAGTACACAATGTATCTAACAGCAGGGCTGGTTAGCTCATAAATATTCTATATAGAATATGTTACTTCAAAATCTTGGGTAAGTCTAAGATTATTTTCATTATCAATTGATCTCAGAAATATCCATATTTTATAAGAAAATCCAAAGCAGCAAATCCACACTTTAAGAGGCTCTAACTTTAAGAGGCTTCAAGAGGCTCTAACCTGCACATCTTTTACCCCCTGATAGTTCTTAAAAGCACTGACCTTAAACAATGGACAGAATACCTACTCATTTTCAATGTGAAGTGTATGAACACAATACACACACACACACACACACACACACACACACACACACACACACACACAAGATACAGATCGAGCCAAAGACACAATTAGTTAATCGGAAGGTAAAGGATGTCGGCCTTCAGCTTGCAGCGAGCGTGCAACCCACTTTGACGCAAACTCAAGATGAGACCAACCTTGAGCCAAGCAGCAGCAGCAATCATACTTTCCCACACATAAATGAAGGTAAAGGGAGTTTATGGGGCCTGGAAAAATGCAATAAAAGCCTTTCTGTGAATGAGGCCATCTGTGGAACTTTAGAAGAACTTCCTGTAAACAAGACTGGGGAGAACAAATCCTCTCACTCTCGTCCAACATGTACTGCCACATTTTTCAGGCTTTCATCTTTGTCTTTCTACATTCCCCCCCCCCTTGCTTTGCTTTTTGCACTTGAATCCTTGACTTTCAGCTTTCTCTAAACCCACCTTTGTATTTCTACTCCCAGTCTGTGTAACTCCTCCTTTGTTTCCTCTCAGTCCATTCCTTCCTATAGAGCATCTTGCTGACGTAAATGTACCACTTCTATTTTTCAGCATACAGTTCTTGCTTTTTTTTTACTATTTCAAATGAAAGAAATTACTAATAATTTATCCTATATAAAAAACAAAAGAGTTTGAACTACTTTTTGAAGAATTTTCATCAAAATCTGACAGATTTAACTATTTTATAAATACGAATGAACTATGAGTGACTTTTATTTAAATACAATTGTCAGTCTTGATTCCTTCCTCATTGTTATCCGTGTGAATTATTGTTGGATCGCAGTCATGTAAATCTTTCTGTCTAAACATCCCACTAATTCCAACATTTTTTCAAGCTGGTGTTTATAAACACTAAAACAGCCTCATGACACACTTGATTTGGGAGCGCGTTCTCCAGTTTCCACTGTGTGCAAAAATATCAGCCTCAATAAAAATTTTATCAGCAAGGCCTGGACACTCTCAGTACAACTCTACTGATGTGTTGGAGTTTATTACATCCAAAGCTGATGTAAGGCAGTCGTACAACATTCTGTGGACAAATTGCATGAAAACTGCTATTCGGTCGTTTTCATCCATGTTGCTTTATAGATGAAGATGAAAAAAACCTTTAAACAGTTGTGAAATTCAGTTCAAGAGTTGATCAAATTCACTTTGCCATCAGCAACATGGTAAAGCAGAAATTCCCCTTTACGGATGACATAAAACTGAAAAGGGAAGAATTATTGCGTGAAAGAGAACAAAGTATTGTCATTGCAATTCAAATGTGTCACGCTGGCATGCTGCAGCTCCTTCCAGTCCTTTGTTCAGTGCTTTAGTCAGAACTCCCAACACGCTGCCTGTGACGTATAAACTGAGGCAGGTGTGTTTTTTTCCGTCAGAGTTTGGTGTGTTTTGCTTAGGTTTTCTGGACAGTGTCAGTTCAATTTGTTCTAGAAAAGCCAACTGGGCAGTGGTGAATTGGGGGAGTCCATTGTGTGCGTGTTTACATATGTATGTAATGGCTAAGTGATGTCAGGTGGAAAAGACTGGCTGCTTCCTCAGTCTGTGCCAATTTGAAACGTATGGCGAGAGGAAGGAAGACAGAGGGAGAATGAAAAGCGAGAGAAAGCGAGAAGCCACATGGTCGGAGTTTCCTGTTCGGTTTGTCAGCAACCAATTTACGTTGGAAAAATAGTGTCAATCCAGTTAAAGTCACAGTTAACCACGCTCAAGCTGAACACCAGAGAACATCAAATGCAGCAGCTTCTGATGAAAACTGATTCATTTATTGATGAAGAAAGCCAAGGGTGGCCAAAATAAAGACTGCTATAAGTGCGGACAATTGGAAAGGTTAAGTAACAGGGCCTTTAATCATTCTGAGTTTGAATGGAAGAGCAATTTTCATGAACATTTAACAACATTTTAGTAGACTTAAAATGAAGAAGGAAGAGCTAACCAAAGTGTGCCACGTACACCGTGGATGCGATTAATATTTACTTATCTAGTCAAAACATCATGCAAATTGGCCTCGCTGATGCGCTTTCTTCATTTAGTGCTAGTCGGAGTTCATATCAGGACTCAAACTACAAAAAATGCAGTATTAAGCGGTAAACACAATAACATTTATTAGAAACATAATAAATTCCAATTCTATAAAAGTGCTTTGTTTGTTAAAGCTTCAACTTATATCAAATATGGGTATATAGTTGAAGTCTCACGCACGCATCTCCTTATGAAATTATCAACCAACAAACAAAAGAAAGTAGCTGAATAAATATGCGTGGATATTAAGGTTTACGAGCAATTTAGCACATTTGAATTAATTCACTTTGACATGTTTAGATAAAAAAATATATAATTCTTTGATTAATAAGAAACTTTGAAGTGAGTTTGGTAGTTCAGTACTGCAATATCCATTCGTACACTTTGTGCAACTACACCACTAAACAAAGCACACACATATTTTAAACTCTTTAAATTACGAAATGAATCCGTCTGTAGTCTTTCTGTAGTCTTTCATTTTCACCTTCCAAACAGCCACCACATACAAACTTCACTCACCTCTGGAACTTTACTGATGCTGAAAAACTCACACATGTCTTTGAGTAGAGACGGTGAGAGAAAAAAGAAAAACCTGAAGCCTCTACACGCTGAAACTCAAAGGATCCAAAAGTCACAGAGCAGAGCACAAAGTCACTGCAGGTCACAGGGTACGTACATGCTGCTTGCAAAGCCTCCGAGCTCAAGTCCAAGCTTAAACTCTGCTTCCAGCGTTGCTTTGCTCCACCTCCTCCAAACTCCTCTTTAAGTTGAAGGGTGTGGACTGAGTCAAAGCTATGACTATAGAGTCCACATCATTCACACAAGTTGAAAACCACACCCAGTAAGAGAGAGAGAGAGACACACACACACACACACACACACATACACACACACACACACACACACACACACACACACACACACACACACACACACACACACACACACACACACACACACACACACACACACACACACACACACACACACACACACACACACACACACACACACACAGAGCAGAAAAAGGAAACACTGAAGTTTTCCTTAAATAACAAGGGAGGAGGAGTGAGGAAACTTCTGGTTTCGGGGTCACCCAGATCCTTGAAATAACCAGGCAGTAGGCTCTGTTATGAAAAGAAAATAATGACGCCGAGCAGCGGTCGTTTCAGGATGTTTATGTTATTTGGCAGAAGCTCTGTACTTTTTAAGATGGAGGTAGGCGTACGGTGGGCCCTGACGTTAAACATCAGATTACCGAGATAAAAGGGATTAGCTTGTGTGCGTGTTTGTGTGTGTTCATGCCTCCACACGCTCCTCTGTGTCTGCACATTCGGCGTGTGCATTGGCGAACATGTGCATACGTTCATGTGTGTTTGAGTAGGCTGCGGCCTATAGTTTGGGGCTGCCTGCGCCTCCACGCTGATGGCTTGCAGCTGCCATCTCTTTCCTGTCTGAGTGGGTATACAATCCTTGCTATAATGCAGTAATCATACAGTATGCCTACATCTGTTTGGTGTTAACCAAACACGTGCGATTGCAGAGCAATTTTTCTGCCACTGCCATTTATTTGATCCAACTTTATTATAACATAACATAGGGTCCTTTGGTAGAGCTCCTTTCATCCAAAAAAGGGGTTCCACAAAGCATGGCTTGGGGGAATGAAGCTCCTGTTCGGGGCAGTGTTATTGCTATGGTGTACCTTTTAACCTTGGTAAAATAGCATAGTTTCACACAACAGATCCATAGAAAAGTAGTCCATGTTTTTAAAAAGAGTTCTGCTGTTTAACGGACTCAAAAATATAAACCCTAGAGGATACATTTGGCAATGTTTTATATTTTTGTTACAGCATTCAAATCACAGACCACATCAAACAATGTGTTTCTCTGTCTCTTGATACTATCCAATTTCTCCTCACTGTCTGTGGGAAGACTTCCTACTGAGGACATGTAGAACATTTCAATTGGGCCTTGAATATATTTATTTAAATATAATACAATTATTTTCAGGGGAGGAATAATGCACATATGATGTGGTGTATGTGAGCTTTACTCAAATGTAACAACAGGGTCAATGATTAGTGCAAAGAAGGAATGTGTTGAAACATAACTAATAAACTAAACTACAAGTGAAACATTAACATTCTTATATACAATAGAATTTAATACAACGACTTCTCAGTTATTTTCCGACCCAACAAGGAAGCTTGAAGCAAGACTTTATAGCTAAGGTGTGAAAACAAACAACTCCTTTCCCAAATCCTTTTGTATTTTCTCTCCAAGGATTTCCTCTGGATTATGATAACAAAACAAATTGTGTAAAGTTCATACATGCAGCATTTGAGGAGTAATCATTCATAAAAATTTGTCACCGAAACCAGCAATGGTGTTTGGAAGGGAGCTGAGCCAGGGCGATGTTTGTCCATTAGTTTCTATTTATGGCCAAATATTATGTTGCTAGGGAACAGCCAGCTCTATCAAACTTATCAAATGAACATTAACGGTTCATCGAGCGGCAGCAGCAAATATGTCAAATCTCATCATTTCCCGTCTTAGAGAGCTTGTGACACGTAGACTCACAAAGACATGTTGCAGAGAAAGATGCAGAAGCCGACCTCCATCAGCGATACCGAAGCCACACAAACTCCAGTAAATTGTGTTTATTCGTCTGCCTGGAGTAATTTACTGTGACTAAATGGATGCTGAAGTATTGACAAAGTCTTTCCAAGGAGCCATATAAAGTGTTATCTCACAAAAGAGGGCTCTAGAAACAAAGTATAAAAAATGTCTTACTTGGTCTGGCAGGTTACCAAGACTGCAAGTGAAAACAAAGGCTGCCTACGTACGCACACACTATCAGTGACAAGAGAAAAAAAAAAACTGGCAGACAGGCAATCCCAGCAGAAACACTTTAACCTGTGCTGCAGGCAAAACATGAGTGTCAAAAAGCAATTTTTTTTATTTCCTTTGATATGTCCATTAAACATTTCCTTGCGGATTTGCACAGTTGCTCATCTTTGCTTTAACTGATGTTTTTTGAGGAAGCTAGAACAGTATATACTCTGTGTGTGTGTGTGTGTGTGTGTGTGTGTGTGTGTGTGTGTGTGTGTGTGTGTGTGTGTGTGTGTGTGTGTGTGTGTGTGTGTGTGTGTGCGTGTGTGTGTGTGTGTGTGTGTGTATGAGTCATCCCGGAGTGACCCCACCCTATGTAGGCGGTTGATTTGGCGGGCCGGGAGTATTTGGCCTCTGTCTGCCGGTCCCGACTGAACCGCTCACATAACTAGCCTCTTTGTTCCTAATGTCACTCCTCTCAGAGGAACAGAAGGGATCCCAATCGCCACCTCTCGTTCTCTTTCCTCTTGTCTCTTTTCTGTTGCGCTGTGTACGCCATGAATAAGACCAATCTATAAAATACTATAATGATGGCTGCCTGTCCCTGGAGGAGTTATGCTGCAATAGCGCCAATTTGAACTGAAATCCAACGTCCTCAAGGATTGTTTTTGGAGCTTATTACTCTTCACAGAATTACAATTTGAAAATCAAATGCATCGTCTGTGTTGGCTCGACAAAAGAAAGGAAGTGTCTTGTATAGTGTGGAGGGAAAGCCTCCTTTGTGTTTTTTATTATCCAGTTGGTATTTCGTCATTCTTTTTTTTCTACTTCCTGGTGCACACCAAGTGTTTGAAGTTGTTGAGAAACAAATTTGTGCCTCAAGTTACAGCTATGCCAAAGGAAGTGTTGATCTCCCATTTAGTAGAATCAGTATGTGGTATATTTGCAGTGCCAAATAGGTTTAAAACCCCCAAATCGTGTTTTACATTTAATTATAAGTTAAAATAAACAACTTCAGTATTAGGCATCGTATACCAATTCACATTTAAATTCTTGATCAGTTGGAACGGGAAACTGTAATGCAGATTTTCCATCTTTTTGCCCCTTAGATCATTTCCTTCTTTACTATTTTCTTGCCAACTGCTAACAGGAGCAAAGTAAGGATGGTGTTTTCACCAGTGAAATTTTCCATGCAGTATGATACACTTTTGCCATGATCTGCCCTGTTCCTAGGAAATGTTTTATAGTTATTAAGTTTATCATTTCCTGTTTAACCTTGTTACTCATCTCTCATTTCAGATAATTTACCTACCTACTTTTGTGTGTTTTCCTGCCAGTTTTAATGGTTGGCACCGCCCCTATTACTATCACTTGTTCCTCGTTAGCCTTGCATTCACCTGTCCTTCGTTATCGCCCTCCTTTCCTTTCTCATGATTACACAGTGATTTGTCAATTCCTCTGCTCATTTTTGGACAGGGCTTCCCTAACCTTGCTTTAAGTAAATGTCCCCGTTTTTCCCCTTCAACCTGCTCAGACTGTTTTGAGTCCTGCATTTGATTTGACTGTTTGTTTGTAGAGTCCCATAACTTCAAACTTTACGCCTTTCACAACCCCCAACTTCTCGGAAAAACTAATCAAAACCTTTTTTTCTTACGTACATGTTTTTTCCAGTTAAGTTGCCAAGGGATTTTTTTTTTTTTAAAAGCTTGACCTCATGTGTCCTTGCCCCCTGTTGTTCATGTACACATACCCTGAATCCTTAAATGACCTGGGCCTTGCTGAACCATCAAATAACAGCTTTTAGGTCAGAACCTGAGGACAAATCCCATCCTAATGAGGCTGCACATCCTTTTTGTTTTATTAGGTTATTAGCACGAGATGACACTATTTGCTGTACACACACTTTAACAACTTCCTGCAGGTGCCTCTTCTTCAAGTTTAATCTTAAAACAACTGCAGCACAGCTTCATTCAGGGTACTTTACAGCTCTGAAGTGTCCAGTTAATTTCCAGTTCATTACTTCAAAAAGTGACTAAAAGCCTCTTAGCAAGAGAGTTGCTGCACCTACAAATGTTAGATCAAGGTAAGACCGAGCATACAAAGGAACGGCTGCCTTGCACCTTGAATGACTCCTTTAATAAACACCCCTCTAATAACTAAATTATAATGTGTTTTATTCTTGTATTACAAGATGGGGCTGATTTAGGCAAGCATGACTCAGTTTTGAAGAGATTCACGAAGCAGAAAAACATTACTACCAACTGCAGATCATGTGTGTGATCATCATTACCCGAAACACGATAGTTATCTCTTTTGTGAAGTGAAGTTCAGAATCACCTCGAAAGATTTAGGGGTTAAAATTACAAATCTTATGGAAGAAAAAGACAAGCAAAATAGAAACAATAATTAAGCACAAAAACAAGGAATTAGCCTGATGCATTTATGCTGATGACGGTAACCACATGATGGAAAAATGTGTTTGTTTATCTTGAACTTTTTAAAAGAAACAAAAATAGCCAAAGGAAATAATGATGAAAAACATTGGTTATGTTTGCATTTGTCACTGGCAACACATTTCTTCAATCATGAGCAAAATGTCCCAAATAATTCAGAGGTGGGAAGTAACTAAGTACATTTACTCATACTGTACTTAAGTACAATGTTGAGATACTTGTACTTTACTTGAGTATTTCCTTTTTATACTACTTGGTAATTCTACTCCACTTCAATTCAGAGGTTATTTGTGTACTTTTACTCCACTACATGTATTTAATACCTTTAGTTACTTTGCAGATTTGGATTAATTAAGTGAAACATAATCAACACTTTAGACTTCAGTTACACCTGGAGTAAATTCACAAGCTACCCTGTAGCATACAAAATAATTTGTAAAATTAGTACTTTTAGTTTTGGTACTTAAAGTATATTTTGATGCTGATATTTTTGTACATTTACTTGCGTAACATTTTGATTGAAGGACTTTTACTTGTAACAGAGTATTCCTACACTCCAGTACTTTTTTACTTTTACTCAAGTTAAGGATCTGAGTATTTTTCCCACCTCTGGATAATGAGCAATATTTTAAAAATCTGATGTAGTAACCAACCAAGGTGCATCCATGGTTGGCTTAGGTCGATTTCACTTCACACAGTATAGTTTGTATTGTTTTACGGGGTTCGTTTTTTTTTCCGAATGGATCAGTTACATATTATTTGTCAAACAGAGTGCATTTCACTTGTACTCATGTCATATCATGCCTTTTAATTAAGATTTACCCGGGAAAACAGCAGCGCATGTCAGCAACAGTTCATAAACCGGTGTACTGTTACACTGACGATTGAATGAGGCAGGCGTTAACCCTTCCTCATCCAAAAACAACCTTGATTATAAGTCGGATGATCTGACCGTGTGACTAAAAACAGTTTAATGCCTGAGTTGAAACTGCACGATATCTGAGCCACAGTTTCTATTCGTCGTCTAGTTGTCAGGATAAATGTATTGCAGAAGCATAAAAATGTTTTTGGGTTTGTTTTTGCTGAACATTAAGATAGCGTGGCAGCTGCAGTCATGCTACAGAGGCCTTATTTGTGGAAATCGTCCTGCTTCAGCTCGGCACCATCTGCTTCTGGCAAAAAAAACTGTTTTCAATGTGTCAATGCATCAAATAAACTTTGGTGCAGTAAAAAGACATGAAGAGAGAAACAACAAGCTGCTGTGGGTGTAGAGTGGCTCCGGTTCGTTCTGTTCCTAGTTATGAATCTGCCCTGCTCATGAGCTGACGTCCTCTTCTTTGAAGTTTATTCTGAGAAAAGAGGGTAAAGACCAGAGTTGCTGGCTAGCAGGGAAATCAAGTAAGTGTGCGGCCATGTGGGCCCCTTAATTTCTCTTTAATGCTTACCATTAGGTTTCAAGCCTGAGTGGCCTGCTAGCAGCTTTCCTGCAGCAAACATCATTTAAATTAAATGTTTACCGCAGCGGCTACCAGCTCCCAAAGTCTGATATTTAAAAACATATATTTTCTGTTTTCTCCTAATTGTCACCTCTGTGGCCATCTGCACATCCCTCAAACATAATTGGGAAGCTTGTTTTTTCATCTGGTTTTACAGCCCTATTTGGCAATACCCTCACACCTGGATACTGAAACAATACGTATATGAGAAATCCTCAAAGGACTCCATAAACATTGCTGCTGGAAGCATAGAAAAGTCAATAAATCATCAAGATCAGGCCTGCACATTGAAATTCATAAGCACACTGATATTCTGGCAGCATACTCACTAAAAGAATGGAGCCATTTTATTTTATCTGTGTTCTTGTGCCAGGGAACATTAAGCTGTCCCAGTATTTAATGGTACGTGAATTGGCAAGGCAGAAAGGTCAAATGTAAAATGAATGACTTAAAGGCAAACTGGCAATATGGAAACACTTAAACAGAGGCGGGTGTGCTCCATTAGTCCAACACTGTTTGTACAACCGCTGAGTGGAGACAGCAACGTGTCACTGAACACATTTTAGGGAAGCAAATGATCTTTGTCACCTGAATTGGGTTGCATTTAAAAAAAAACATGTACAAATACTCAACATCAGGGCAGTGAAGTGAATAAAGGTAAACGGTTTGAAAAAAGGTATTCATGTTAATTAGCAGACCGTGAAGCAAGGGTTCAGTTGCATGTGCTGTTTTTGGGTGCAGGTGTTAGAAGAGTACAGTAAAAAGAAAACACATTAAAATACCTAAGAATTTTAAGGAAAGAAAATGTACATTGTTGTACAACACTTAATAACAATAATATAAACTGAACGTTTCTTTAGTTACTACTAGTGTCGTCCACAAACTTTAGATGTTTGTCACGTTGAGGGTTGAAGGCACAATCATTGTTAGTCAGTACAGCAGAGGAGAGAGACCACAGGGGACCGTTGGTGGGATGGTGGTATTCGCAGACATGTTGATCGACCTTTGATAATGGTTTACTGTATGAAAGGAAGTTATGATTCCGCTGGCAGTCATCGCAGAAATCTGTGGTGGATTGTAGATTTTTCGAGCGGTATGGTCTGGCTCTCAACGGTTAAGTCCACGAATAGCATATGGGTATATGTGTTTGTGTTTTCAGGGTGCTTTAAGAATGTAGTGCAGGTTTATTTCATTATCCACAGACGTATTTGCTCTTTATGGAAACTGCAAGAGGGTCTGGGAGAGAGTCAGTAAATTGTTTAGAGATATTGCGAGTTGGGTCTCTCAGAATTTCCTTGGCAACAGAAGTCATTCAGGCTCCTAATCTGCTAAGTTTTTGGGGACAAGAATGATGACAGATGTTTTGAAGCAGGCTGCTATGATGGTGCACTGATCCAAGGACAGATTGAAGTGATCTGCCCAGACAGGTGAGAACTTTTTGATACAGTGCTTGGGTGTAGCTGTTGAAATGCAATCTGGTTCAGCAGCTTTCATAGTCATTTGTATTTCTTAAGTGCTTTGGAAATCTGTTTCACGGTGGTAAGGATGTGAGCAAAAGGTGAGATGGGCAGAGCTGGATACGAAGTAAAACCTGGTAGAGAGAAGGGGACGGGGAAGGTGTTAGATTTAGAAAGGAGCATAAGACATACATCCCTATTTTTTGTTCAATCTGGAGTAAAGCACATTTGAGAGAGACGTTTCAGCTTTACTTTGAGGTCGGTATGTATGCACGATGTAACTGTCATCCAAGTCCGAGTTCATGCAGTCCCACTCAAAAGTCATGACGTATTTTTCATATACAGATACAACTCCGGAAAAAAACACTCCAATTTGTTCTTTAATCTTCATCTCCACATGTATGGCAGCCATTCCAGTGTTTGTTGAATTCCAACACAGAGAAAATTGTCAGAAGTTTGTAGAATACAACAAAAAATAAATATATATATATATTTGAACTCAAAGACATACCTATAAATAATAAACCCAGAGAAACTGATAATGCTGCAGGGGTCTCTTAATGTTTTCGTTTAGTTGCGTCTATTTAGTATGATTTGATGTGACTTCCTCCAGAAAAGCAGATCTGGCAAGTTTGTTTTAATCAAAGGTTATCAGAGTTGCATCGCTCGTCCATTGCGTTCACAATCATTGTGTGGTTACAAAGAAAAGGGGAAATATTGTGTATTGTGCATTGCCTTTTAGGATTGAATGCCTTCATGGCACGCACCCTACTTTTTTTGTTCTTTTATGGGAATATTGTGAATGCATCAAAAATTCGGAGACCCTCATGAAATGGCGTGCACTATTTGTGTATACGTGAAATGTATTATCCACCAAAGTACTTAACTGGAGATGTTCTCACGCAAGAATTAAATGGATTTCTTTGTTTTTCTAGCCAGTAATTTGAAACAAATAGAAGTGACTCAGATTGACAAGTTTAAACAATACCCTGACAACTCTCCGCTATCAACCTGTTTTAATTGACCTGAGCCACACCCGACTGTGACCGATCCCTATCACTCCACTAAAGAGAGGAATGTGGTGTTAATGTTAACATTATGAGTCACATCATAGATTCATGTCACACTATAAAGCATTATGTGGGCAAACAGCAGCGTTATTGTTCAGCGACTGACACATTGGAAGTCTTTTGTATGTATTACCTTCATTGTAACTCTTGTTAAGCATCAGGTTACAGATGTCAAGGTGACTTATTCTCTTTGAGATGTTAAACTAAACTAGAGCACATCAGGTCGGAATCATGACTCTTAACCTCACTTTCCCAGTGTATTTGAAATCATATAGCAATGTGGTCCGGATGACATCTGCATGTGGAATTGCCTTTTATGATAATTTACCCTTGTTAATTTATGAGGATGTGCTTTATTTTTTCATACAACCTACAGTTTTGGATTTAAAGATCTCTACTGCACCTAGAAGGCTTTTAAATCATCATAATGTTGACTTATTTCACTCTTCGTACACCGTGTAAATATGATATGTCAGGTATGGAGAGATGGATTTGAAATTGTCTCTTTAAGTAACATGAGGCATTGCTTCCATGTCCTTATTAAAACAGGCTGGATGGCTCTGAAGGCACATGCATATGTTGGTTAATTTCACCCTTTGGTCTATGTTATCCAGATGTAAAGTAAAGTCTTTGATTTTTAATACAACCAGCTGAGACGTGAACCGTCATTCACGGGTAATGCATGTGGGAGAACACTTTGACAGATCTGTCATTTTAGTTTGGAGTGATGCTCACCTGAGAGACGTCATTGAAGAGACTCAATTTCCACAGAGCATCTTTCCCCTCCTCTCTTCAATGTGACGTTCATCCCCAGGAGAAACGGTTTCATTCCAGTTTTACTTCATTGGTTTTTGTCTGCTAGCTTGTGAAGAGTCCCTATGTGTAACGGCTGGTTTCTGATATGTGTTGATAATAAAAATGTGCTGACACATGGATCTCTTTGAATTTGGATTTAGTCAGCAATAAATAAAACAAACAACATGCAATATTTAAAAGATGCCATTTTAAGCACTTCTGTAAACAAACATGCAATCACCTTCAGTTCATCAAAAATAATGTCAAAGTGCATTAACACATTGATATTTTAAAAAATGACACCGGCCTTTCCAACATCAGAAAACTAAATTGGAGAGAAATAATTGTACACATACTGTTCACGCTCACACACTCCCACAGATGTTAGGTCGTTCTCCTTCTCCTACCCAAACCAATACGAAGCCTTTGAAAGCGCCCAACTTCTCGCTTCGAAACCACTGAACTAAACTGTACTTATAATATTTAAAATGATGCAAAAAGCTAGAAGCGTGTTATTGCATCAGTATTAACAAGTTCATTGGATAAGTAGATTTATATAAATACTGTTTTTAGCTTTGGTAAACGGAGGGTCAGTGTCAGGGTTACTTTAACATTGTTTTATTGCTGAAGATCTGAGTCCACAACTGCAGCATTTGCGTAGTTCATCCATGAAAAAGTGTACACATACCAAGTTGGAGGCTTATCCAGCAAATGAATGACCATTGTATACCAATAATTGTCAAACTGAAGTATTGTGAGAAAACGTTTTTCAGTTAAAAAAGGGAACGTTTGTAAAAACCCTGGGTAAGCTGCAATTCCTAAAGATGAATTCATTCTTTAAATCAATTACTGAGGAGGATGGTGAAAGTTCCACTGTTTGGCCGATCCTGGTTTTTAAATGATTTGCTGGCAGCACACCAGATCATATTTAGATATTTCTGATGGAAACCAAACATCTGTGCCAGTTCTCAAATTCCACTAATCTAAAACACAGTTGTTAAAGTCGGATTAAGCTGAAACATTGTCATCCCCGCCAAAACTCTGGCAAACATCATTAAAACCAGGACAAAATTATAGGATGGAGAGTAAACAATTAGAACCCATGATATATCTCACTGTACACGCCGTGTGTGTGTGCGTGTGTGTGTGTGTGTGGGTGTGTGTGTGTGTGTGTGTGTGTGTGTGTGTGTGTGTGTGTGTGTGTGTGTGTGTGTGTGTGTGTGGTGTGTGTGGGTGTGTGTGTGTGTTGTATGTGTTTTTGTATTTCTGTCTTGTTTTGCTTTAAAGGCGAGTTTCTCCTCATTGCAAGCATATTGTTTCAACCTTGACGTCAAATTGCTACTGGAAAATCACTTGAGTGGCACCTGGATCCTTTGTCTGACTGCTGGGAAGAAACTCATTGCAAGCTCTGTTGTGTGTGAGCCATGTGCTTGTGGATATCTGTTGGCATCTGGCTCTTATTTCCTTTCTCCATGTCACAGGCGCAAAGGCTTTAAGCATGAGTCACAGCCCCTCAGACCTCCCGGGCATCCAGGCTCGCCACTAAAGACATGATCAGTGAAATTGTCACAACCATTTTTCAGAATTATGGTAACAAGGAGTCAACATTTTAAAAATTACTATTTTACCACCACTGTTTTAGTCACTCACACCACATGTTAACAATAAGGTTTTCCACTTTCAAGCATTTGTCATTTTAACTTCTGTTCTAGAGTTTTATGTCTTTCAATCACAACGTATTTCTCTCAATATCTCAACAGCTTGAAAGAGACACAATACCCAATGACTCATTCCTCTCCGTTTCTGCCCCTCAGCTCTGTTAACCATGCTGTTTTCCTATTTCTTCCCTGGGATCTGCTCTGATTGCTCAAGACGTCAGTTCGCCCATACAATGGAGAATAGATGTACATTGTACTAAACAAAAAAAAAAAAGCCAGTGACACATCAAAACAGAACCATTTTAACCTTCATAATGCATCTGAAACAGATAGGACTGGGTCTTGTGTTTGCAGGGACACACTGATCTGAAGATATGTGATAAACCAGCAACATGCCATTTTGATTTCCTCTCTGAAATGTAGAGTAATCTCTCCGTTTGTGCTCAGTCTGTATTAGATTACTCCACAAATATTGTTATGATGCAAATGCCAGTGCGGGCATCGAAGCCTGTTTTGTCCTGTGTTTTAGACTCTCTGTGTTTAGCAGTGGAAGTATGGGAACAACACCGGGGCCAGAGGCCATGCTTTGTTCTCTCTCTGCTGCGGTCTGGTCTGGTCGGGTCTGTTGGGGCCATTTTGAGGAAGGTGGTCATAACAATATTGCTCTGACTCACCAGTGAGTTGCACAGGCGTTTTGGCAATTTCCATAATGCATTTAAAATCTGCGTCATTATTCTTACCATCAGGGGATCTATTCAGTGTGCCAGCTACGCAGCAGATAGCACAGAGAGACTACAAAGGATCAGCGATTGCAAACTGTTATATCCCTCCACATTTTACTGGTGCTATGGAGAAAATACAGTAGGCCTCCTCTTCCAGAGCTGATTGCAAAAGTTGAACTCATTACCACATTAAAGTTTGAGTGAAGCTTTTTCATTTTGAAATTAAACAAAAAAACTTCCGACCTGTTTTCTTTGTTTTCTGGGAGTGCCATAGATTGGGAAAAAAGACAGGAATGTATTGTATTGAGAGATAAACTAAAACCATGTTGACCAAGTCTTCAGAAGGACTTTCAGGAAAAAGTTACCTAAAGTACCAACAATGTAATGCGTCATAAAGAGTCAAATCATTATTTTACTACTTACAATAAATAATATTTGATTTTTATAATTGATGCATTATTCGATTTGTATAGTGTTGTAGAAGCAGGAAAATAACTTTACCCTATTCAGTGTATTAGTGAACATGTTTTGTTTTTCTCACATCTTCTTTCTGAATTTCCCAAATTAAATATATTGCATTTTGTTGACTTTCTCTTTGTGATTTTCATTATACCTTTTAATAATTCACTACTACCAAAAGGGTAACACACATATGTTCATAGAGTACCCTCTCTTTAACATGTGTTTAATTACGGCTCACCCTCAGTAAGACAGAAATACATACACATACACGACATGATATGAATGTAGGTTAAAGTAACAAAAACATCACATTCCTTCATCACTTTCCTCTCAAAGCCTCCTTATCCACATATACATATATAAATAACTGTACATTCAGTATTCAAAGCATTATTATCACAGTCATCCTGAAAAGGGGGCAAGGAGAGGTGAAGCGTGAGAAATCATCTCAGTGAAGGTCATACACTCAACTCTTTTCCCCATGCACCCTGAGGGTCAGACGAGCCTCCGTCTGCTTCTGATCAGCTTTGGTACAACTGCAGCGTTGTCCAGTCAGCCAGCTGGTGCTGACAGTCAGCAGGAACTCGGGCCGATGGCAACCAGATGGTGATGCTAACTTGCACACACACAACACTCACACACACTGTGAGGTGAGTAGCATATCCTCCGCTGGTGAGCGAAGGAGTCGTAGCTACCTCAGCCGACCCGACTACATGCTGCTTTTATTTCAGAGGCAGAGGAAAAGCTCAGAGGGAGAAACTTGAACTGAGGCTCAGGAGTGAGGTCACTGAAATGTGTAACATCAGTTAAACACTGTTACATATTAGAGACAGATCAAAACAACGCCAATACCTTGATGAATAAGGCATTGTATTTTTAACTTGGTGTTCATTTAGTAAAAACATAACATTTTTTCGGTTTAAATATATTTATGTGGTGTGTAGATAAAAATGACTGTTTCTGAATGTTCACCTCTTTTTGGGTTTTTCTTTTTTGATTAGAAATGACTTTTCGTTAGTTATTATATTATATTTATCATTTAATATCTACATTTAAGAAAGTATATAAACAGACTTCTGCAATTTTTTCCAGTTTTCAATACCAACTGTAATTTATTGTCCTCTTTTTCTTTCCATTTCCTCGTGGGTTTTTCAACGTTTATCCGCAGTTTAATCAATCAAACTTTAAAGTAAAGTGACGTTAAGACACAGATTTTTTAAGTGGAAATTTGTGTGTAAAAAAAACAGATAAACTATATTTGTTTAACAATAAAAAAATGTACAATAGCAAAGCTTTATCCCTCAGCTGCTTTTAAGCTTGGGGGTCAAATAGCAGATTCACTTGTAAAAATAAACAATTACAAATCAGTGGAATCACAGAAACACAATGAGGGGAAGACAGTGTTTTGAACAGACGTTTGATTCATCACTAACATCTGTTTTATTGTTTAATGTATAACCCCAACAGGCCATGTGTCGTGTTTGTCTAAACTCTGCTATTATCACCTCATATTACTCGTCATTACTCAAGCTAATGAAAGGTTTGGAAAGGCCCTTTTCAACTCGATGTTTGACCAGCTGAGCAGTACAGCTTGTTCCCCAACAACAGCCGTAACCTCAGAGAGCTACCACAGGCTGACACGAGGATAAAAAAAAGATTAGTGATGCACAATTTTATTTTATTTGTGTCAAAAGAGAGAAAGAAATGATCTGTTATGCAGCCACGCTGTAAGTGATGGTTCCTTATTTTGGAAATGTTTGCGAAAAGAAATACATAAATAAGAATATCACTCCACTTTTCTTTGCTTTAAGTCATCTTGTGTTTTCTCCTCCATTTCTGTCTGGTGTTTACAAGAGCAGAAGTGTTTTTCTTCTTTCTTTTTTTATACATTTGGACTCTAACCAGCAGAGAGTAATCTGCTCTGGATGGTAGTGCCTCTGGTGAAGCGGACTGGCAGACTGCCGGGCGTTCAACTACAACCATCTGTGGAGGCTTGAATATTGGTAGTCAAAAACATCTCAACTACTCTGTGCTTATTATTCCCTTTATGTGATTTTCAGTGTGATTCTTGTAAAGTGTCTTTCAATTGTTATCGTGATTTCTACTTAAACATAAAAAGGATAGAAATGTGCAATCACTTTAAAATGATTATGTTGTGAAAGATTTGAAGAGTAGTAATACGAAAAAAAAACACTTTGGTTGCTGGGTTCAATAACTTCTTTAGTAATTGTTCTTTTGGTACCGGCTTCATCACAATGGGGAGAACCCACAGATGTGTTTGAGACTCAAAACATAAAAACTTTACCGAGAATTACAGGCCTTCGTCTGCCTCTCAAGGTTTAATTATTTCCCCAGCTTCTCGTGGGAATGAGATTCAAATCCCTGTTCCTACTGAAGATTCAAATCCTTGATTGAAGTCACGAATATAAAGTTTAATTAAAAGAAAACATTTTGCTAAGCATCTTATACTAATGTAAAACATAGTACATTTGTTTGGGACTATTTCCAGCTGCAGATTTAAAAAAATGTGTTTGCTACTATTAGTATTTAATAGTAGTATTATTTAAGACAGTAATGAAGGAATGAAGGAACAATGTGGCTCATTGTTTTTAATAGTTTTTATTTCAGGTTTGCCGAACAACTTTTGCGACACAGTATTCATGTGATTGAGATTAGTTTGAATTGAATTGATTGTTAATTTTGGACTTTTCATGGGAGTGGTGGATAATAAGTATGAAAATACATAACCACACTGTCTCTTGAAATGTAAAATAGTGTTTTGTATTCAGCCTCATATCATAGAGAGGAAGAAAATTGAATGTGAATGATCAATGTGAATGAAAGATGTGTTCCATGTTGTTCTCTACTATTCACCCAAAATTGTTTTACTGTCCTCTGCGGACACACGCTTGATGCCTTCCCAAAACCTAATCTGAAAAGAAACATGTAATTCATTTTCTGTCCCTCCTCTCTGGAGTAGGATCCACTAGAAGTCTTTACAGAGGGGACCACCATCCATGCTCGTCATCCTGACAGACTCTGTTTGTTATTCCAGGCAACTGCAGCGCCTGATAGACCTCCAGCGCCCGCAAGCAGTCTCATTGAAACTACGTCTCTCTGATTCCCCGCCATAGACCGTTCCCTGAGACCTAATTTGTCCGCTCTCTGTCCTTTCCCCCTCTCCTCCTCCTCTTTCAGCTCATTTACCCGTGAGTCATCGTTGTGGTTTGGACTGGGGATCAAGAGGGTGCAGATGGATGAATACGTCTCGAAACAGGAATGGAGTTAAACCCCAGGGTTAAGCGAAGCCTGGTTGCAAACCACTACAACCTTTTTTTGAGTTAATTATGTGACAAAGCTGCCATCCAGCCATTTTTTTTTTTTGTTGGTGGTGGTGAAGGAGAAAGTGAAAAACCAGCATGCACGATTAATGTGAGAGGGATGGACCGGGGGCTAAATCCATCAGCCGTGTGCATCCACCCTTAAAGGAGAGGTTATGGTTTGAGCCAAATTGAATATTGTATTTCAGCTCAGTGAATAGACTCTTTTCAAAATGAGCCTCAAAGGAGATGTCAAGCCTGACCACAGAGGAAAGGAAGGCACACAATCTGAATCTCATGCAAAACACTTATATTTCTGCATTGCTACAACCCTTTTTTGTGATTTTGATGTCTTTTCTAGTGGTAATACTTAACAATAATACCAGAAAAACAAACGTAAACTACCACCCATCACAGCTTACAGACTGACCACCTGGAGCAACTTTGACCTACCATACTTTCTGTTTTTCGTTCTAGTTTTCCTGGAGTACGACCAATATTTCAAGGGTGCAATTACTTTCAATTTTCCGGATAAACTGTGCAGAATATACGACTGCTTGTGTTTTCTTTCCTGTTTGACTTCATTGTAGCAGTGCTACCATGTTTCCAGATCTAACTTTCAGAACAAAAAGCTCCTTACAGTAATATGAATTATTATCCCTGCACCTGAATATTTTATGAGATTAAATAATATTTCAATATTCAGGACAATCTGGCATCTTTCTTTGTAGTATATTAGTATCTGCTTTATAAGCCCTAATCATGTACAGAATAATTCAGCATGGCGATTGTATGGATATATTAGAGTTAAATATTATAGTCCTTCCTTTAGGCTTCATTTTCTCTTTGCTATTTTTTTATATATTATTTTTACTATTTCTTTCTTTCACTTGTGTGTATGTTTTATGTGATTTGGCCGCTCTAACACTGCTATTTACCACACTTTAAAAAAAAATCTTGGCAAGAAATGAATAATTATAGCAAACTTTTATAATAAAGTCGAACTCATAACAACATACAACGACCCAAGCAGTTAGATGAACACACCAAACTAACATCCATCACTTGGAAAAAAACAACAACTAATGTAACAATGATTTCATGTAAATTAAAGTATAACCATGTGTGGGTTTTAAACATCAATTAGGTTTTGACCAACACTGCGCCGTTTTCTTTACACAATGAATCATTATAACAAACATTGTTGATGCTCCTGTTCTCGGATTAGCTTCTTATAATCCTAAATACTTCAAAAATGCTACTAAACACACTGTGTAAAGACCTTTGGAAATGATAGCTTTGCCGTGTGTTTAGCATCTTTCTTTATACTCAAACACCACAGTAAATGCACACACACACACACACACACACACACACACACACACACACACACACACACACACACACACACACACACACACACACACACACACACACACACACACACACACACACACACACACACACAGGTATTTGTATCAGGTTACAGAATGTTTGGGAGGTCTTGCTGCTCCTTATGCCGATTAACTATGTTGTTTTGGCAGTCACATTTACGAGCCTCGTGCTTCACGTGTTGTTGCGGGGAGTTGAGGGCCAGTTTAAAAGTCCAGTTCATACTGCACGACTGACAAAATGCTTCCCATTATTAATTTATTACCATATTTAGCTTTGTTTGCCCTCTGCTCACTGTTATCTCCACAAACACATTAGGTGAGTTCAGCACATTAGCTGTCAGAGAGATTATGGTCCCACCAGCTTGAATGAGTCCGGACAGACTTTTGCTCAATTAATGCTAATATGTTTTCCTCCTTGGAGATGGCCATTCATTTCTCTATAATTAGGTGTAGTCATCCATTCCATTTGCTTTCCATGAACAGACTTGACAAACTCGGGGAGTTGAGTAACCACCAACCTTTCTCGTCCCATGTGAGAATATTTAATCTTAGACTGGTGAAGCTGCTGGGGGGTTTTAACGTAAACCAGATCTAATTTAATCTCTGCTCTAGTCAGCCTTCATTAAAAGGAAACAGTGGAGAGATGCTGCAGACCTGAGTCCCAGATTGCAGCCCTGCCGTCTATATATGCTTGATGTAGGAACATTGGTACTGACAGGGACATATATTGTTACAGCTGAAATTGCTATGTTGCACAGACTACCTTTGTTTTGGTGTTGTTTTCCTAAAGAAAGAAGGAAAAGATTTGAGACGGATAGGCCAGTTATAACCTGCACTTGAATATGTACCCACTTTAGTTTTATTTAAAAATCCTCCAAAAACATGAATCTATGATTTGAAAGTGTGCTGTGTGTTTCTGCTGGGTGGTTGAAATCAAAAGTATTTATCTGTGAGTGTTCATCTCTTTATCAAATCCAAAACACCAACTTTTGAAACAGCTCAAAAATGCTTCAATTGATACCTTACACAAAGGCTGGTTTTTATTACAGTATACATGCTTGTTATAATTTTAAACTTGTATTTGTGATGGATCTATAATTTGAGATTGTGGCAGCATGTCTGAGTTTGTTGTTTACTTTGAGGACAAGTTTGTTGTTTTTATTGAATTGTTTATACATTTCTTTCTAATTTATTACTTTACATAACACAAAAAAAAGCCTGTTTTGTGTGACATTTTGGGAATTACACTTATACGCTTTCTTACAGAGAATTAGATAAGACCATTGACGGAACTCTGAGACGAGAACGCATCCAGCTCTCTGCGAGATAGCATTTAAAACATTGTTCTAAAATGTCAAACTAAAGTAGAACTACTTAAGTGGCAACATTTAGCCCTGTTTACATCCATCCTAATGCCGTTGAATTTTGCTCGCTGTCAGTGAAGAGACAAATTAATCTTTTCCCTAATGCCCTTGTGGCAATATAAGTGCCTTTTGAAATTGTCCACGCCCTCGATACTCACTTTCCGTTTTTCTCCCTTTGTGGAAAGAGAGGGAAGATTGCCATCCGGTTACTGGAAGAGCCAGCAGACCATGTGGAAAGTCTGCTTCAGAGTGGCGTTCATTCAAAAACCCCAGCATGTATGCTCATAGTGAAGTGTGTGTGTGTGTGTTTGTGTGTGTGTGTGTGTGTGTGTGTGTGTGTGTGTGTGTGTGTGTGTGTGTGTGTGTGTGTGTGTGTGTGTTTCTGTAGATGTTTTCAGGGAAACCTTTCTTTCTCCAGTCACTGTTTTGACTTTGCTGCAGAGTGTACAATCCTGCCCTGTAGCACTTACATATTGTGTCATAAATCGGTTCAATATGTATTTTAAAATAAACAGGATTCTCAGACTTCATCGTGCCGACTGTAAGGAAAGTTAGAACCACGTGAGCTCAACCCTGCAGCAGAGTGTGTAAAGCCTCCTGATTCCTGCTAATGGGTGGAAAATTAAGAATTTAACAGAGGTAACATTATAATAATCCCCTGAACTTGAGGGGGTTGTTTTTACGGGAAAATAATTCATGTCTCAACGGGTAAACTAAAAGTAAAAAAAGGATAATGTTTCATTAAGCATATTAAATCCACCCGGTTCTGTAGGGAAGACTGGAAGACACTGAAACAAATGAGAAATGTAAAGTTTGTGGATTTGTTTATAACTTCCTGAATGTGTTCACGAAAGAAATAATGACATTAAGAGTTTCCAAATCACTTTTTATTAATTAAATATGATTTATCAAAGAAAGAGTTAAATTAAATTAAAGAACTGCCACACAGTGTTGGAGCTACACCACACAGTCTTATTAGAAAGACAAGAATCACAACATCTTATCAGTTGACAACAGAAACTATGTCTTTATTAAATACAACTAAACTAAAACATTTCACCCAAGTAATTAGGAAGTGGAAATATGTTTTAAAAAATGTCAAATTATCATAAAAAATAAATAAAACATAAATGCAAAAGCACCAGCTTCTATTATTTATAATTATAACCTTTTAACTTAATGACTACAGCCACAAACACATATTATTTTAAAATCCATCCACATTCTTTAGGAAATCAAATTATTTCAAGTAGAAATAGTCGTAGAAATAGACCATGAAATATTTGCACGACTGATGTGAGCAGTTTTTTTCCCCCCAATAACTGTAGAAAACACACAGGTGGTTTTATTAAGCAGACAATATCAGCAACATAATGTATGTTCATTTCTAGAGTACGTTTAACAATGGCTTAATGGACTTGTACTAAGGCTACATAACTGTGAGTAAACAAGGGAATAATGGTACACTACTTCTTCAAACAGTGTCAGAAGATTGATTCTCAAGGTCTCAAAGATTCATTTAAAATGTAAAATAACTAACAAAAAACATTGATGTCTGCTAATATTTGCCCTTTAAAAATAGAAAGTTTCTCAAATTGAAGCTCTTGTAAAATGTTTCCTATCTCCTTGCGTGCTACCTTTTAGCACCTTTGACTGGTTATAAAATAGTAGCAGTGTGCTCAAAAAATGTGAGAAAGATGTGACTTTGAAGTATTGAAATATTTTAAATGAATCCAGACTGGTGGGATTTGATCAAAGCAAGTATAAGATCACAACATCATCTCCATGTTTGGCATTATACTTTCAAAAAACAAAGGTTATGTCCACAGAGGAAAAAGCTTGTGTGATGGGTCGGTTGTTTTAAGGTTGAATACTGACAGACTTGGTTTTGAATGTTTAAGCTCTTTTGATAATCTAAGCGTTCAGTTAAAATCAGCGCTCCTTTCCAGTCAATGTGGCTCTCATCAGGCTGAAACCTTTCCCCGCTGTGAGTAACTGCACGCCCCTGGAGAAGCTTTTCATATTGATCGCAGTGTCGAGGGGTGTGGATTGATTTGTTAATGCATGGAAATGTAAGCTTCAGAAACATCTATAATGCAGGAAATGATGTGACCATGATAAATGTGAAAGCCAGTTTTGCATGTAGTCTGGACAGCCATGATAACGTGTCATCCATCTACCACACACAGTATAATGGTAAATCACTTGTTATGATTAAAGTCTGTTTGAAAACTTCATGAGTGCATTATCCAATTATAGATATTGTGAGTGGATTACACACAAGTGACACTGTCCCCCGAGATGGAATAGACTAACAGCAAAGAAAATGTTTTGGTGAATATGCTTCAATAAGCATAGAAATAAACAGTGTAAATGATGTACTGCAAGAGATGTTGGAGAAGTTTCAATGGAGGTTTTTTTATATTTGCAATCCCTTGTGTACTAAATGAATTCAAGCTAGTAGCAGTAGCACTTTTAAAAGGAAATAGAAAACTGCAAATGGTTTGCAGACATTTTTAAGCCTGCAGGGTGTGAGTAACTGATGCTCAAAATGTAGATAGGTGGAATATAAGCTTCAAGAAGGAGAGTTAGATTTAATTCCCATAGTTCTGATTCAACAGCAGCACTCCCAATTCCCATTGTAGCTTTGAAGACAAATATCCACACATTAATTTGATGTTTTAGGGAATAATGTTTCTTGTTTAGGGTTAGATGAAAAAGTTTATACGAGTCAAATGTCTTTATGTTAAAGATGAAGCTACATTTAGAACATTTCATTTAGCATTCATCTAAAGTGACTAAGAGACAGTTAGCGTAGCTTAGCATGAACCCTTGAATAATGGGGAAACAACTACAGTAGCTCGTTCAAAGGACAAAAAGATAACAAAAAATACTAAAGCACCTCTAAAACTCCACAAATAACACATATGGTGTCCGTTTAACATGTTTGTTTTTTCAAAATGTCAAGCTATTACTTCAAAAGATTGTGAATTATGTTTTGAAAATCATGACCTTTTAGACTGCATGTTGAGTTATTAGTCAAAAAATATGTAAAGCGTAACTTAACCTGTTCCTTGTTTTAATTTTTCTTCTCTCCATTGTACTTTATGCACTTAATTAAACGGCAGAAGATCAGCGGTAAAAACACGCAGGTTGTTTTGACGTAGCCAGAAGTGACACACAGGAAGGGAGGTAAGAATAGCAACACGTTCACCTCTCTGGTTTACGCACAAAAGAAAAAATACACAGGTTTAAAACTTGACATTTGGCTTTCAGCACTTCACTGAACCAGCCATTGCAAATGTGGACAAATCGCTTTAAATACACGTTCAGCTTCATCCCACGTCCTTTCCACTTGACATTTACTGATGTATCCACTCTGAATTTATTATATCGTTTTGTTTTATCACATTTTTATTGAAAGAACTGAAGACCCTAACCCTAACCCCAACCCTAACAAAAGGTTGATGAACAAATATATGTGTTAAATAAAAATGATGAAACACAATACAAAAGTATTAACATATATCAAGTTAAATGCTTTAAAAAGTTGTGCTGAACATGTCAAACCTCGTCTTTCGTTTTGAAGGGATCTTTCTTCTTTGAACCAAATGAACTTAAAGGGTGTGCAGCAATACATTCATTCTTTGCAATGCAGGCCGATTTAATAAATACAGGTTGAAGCGTTGTACTATACGTAAGATACAACTGTATAAATGTATGGCTGTTCTAGTTGTATCGCTAATAAATCCCCAGCAGTGTAGTTTCACAAAATCCCAGAACATACTGTAATTTAAGAGGAGCTGTTGTTCATCATTTTGAGTAAAATATGAATGTTATATAACAGTCAGTAAAGGCTGCTTTAAGAAAAGTAATTGACCCTCTAGTCTTTCCAATGTAGGTAATTAATGGTATAATATTACATTAATCAGGTTTAATAAAGACCGTGTTTGTGACTTTTCGAATGATTAATAGAAACAAATATTTTATAAACCATGCACACACTTCTGCAAGGCATAAATCGTGTGTGTGTGTGTGTGTGTGTGTGTGTGTGTGTGTGTGTGTGTGTGTGTGTGTGTGTGTGTGTGTGTGTGTGTGTGTGTGTGTGTGTGTGTGTGTGTGTGTGTGAGACAGAGATAGATAGTGAACCGGTTAAGTGGCCCGTGGGTGTGTGTAGGGGTGTGACCCCCATGACTCAGCCACCAGCAATGTTCTTCTTCAAGGTGAATGAGTCACAGCCTCCTTCCATGGGGAGATTTCTCTTTCCAACGGATATTTTATTCTCTAACGAATATTTGCCTCGCCTTTACCAAACCTAGACCGCTTCAAAAGACATGTAAAAGTGTTTTAATAGAGATGAGTCATATACATTCATACAGGAAATTATGATTTCTCTCCAGAGAGCTACACATACCTTTTCGTAGCAAGGTAATTATAAGAGCCAGCTACAAATTATTCCTGATGATTGATATCGTGTTTGATGCATAACTACAAGGTCATAATAGTTCATGCAATACTGAAAGGATATGATAAGCTGCACTCACCTGTCCTTGTAAACCAAGAATACATCAAATCAAGTGCAAATGAACTCTTTTTGCAGATTTTTATTATGTATTTTCAGTGTGAAATGAGGACAAATTCTTCAGTATGACCTATGCTATGAATGGGCTTAACTTTCTAATCTAAAAGAGGGGGTAAACGCACTTTAGCATACACTGCATTCCTGCATGGCTCACTGAAGAAACAACTGAATCATTTTGTTTTTCTCTTTGCTGGAAATTAACACTTTGGCTGGCTCCACTTTTCTCCATTTCTTCTGCCTCTCCCTCCTCTTTCCAGCTCTCCTCCTCCTCCTTTCCTTCTCCCCTTCACCTCATTTCTCCTGCTTTCATCAGCATTGTCATGCTTTAACTGCCAGTACTCTCTTCCACATTTGGCCACTAACAAACTTATATGGATTTGCAGGCTGAAAGTTATTCCAACAGCTATTGCCAGTGAAACTGTCAATATGTTTGGTGATTTTCATCACAGTCTGTTGTAAATAAAAGTCAGAGTTTTGAAATAGGATCCGATGTTAGCCAGGTATTAAACTCAAATCTCTTTTTTTTCCTCAAATTGAGGCAACAATTGCATTTCTCTGTTACATTACATAATAATTAGATTTCCCGAGGGCACACAGAATGCTCCATTTGTATTTGTTTGCAACGAAAACCTAATTTGGAGCAGGATGTATGTTTCAACACGTCGAGCCGCTGTTGCTGCAGCGTCTAAATGAGCCACTTGTTGAGAGGACAACAAAGCTGCTCTGAGAAACACAGGAAGAGAGCAAACAAAGAACAGCGTGGAGCAGACCTGGCTTTCTAGGGGCGTCATTTGGCAAAGAGGTCACATAGGAGGTTAGTGTGATCGATGGGGTAATGGCTTTTCTTTGCCTCTAACGGGGTGAAGGAAAAAGGAGAAGGCGAGAACAAGAAGAAGATGATGCAGCAAGACAGAGGAGGAGAGCTGGAGACTGAAGACAAAAAATACATATTTGTGGGATCATTTAAATTATTACGCTCTTATGTGAAGTCTCCACGTTTTTGGGTGTGGAAATATAAACTAGTATGCACTTTACAAGAGTATAAATCCTCTTTTGACATATTTATGAATATGTGTCTCAGCTTTAGGCTCTTTGTGGAGCGTTTCCCATTGTAACAGTTGACTAACATTGGAGGCGCTCTGAGAACATGCTATCAATTTCCATACCTGTTTATCCCCTTTTTCAACAAACACAGTTACAGTATGTATAGAATAGCATTAGTAATCAACACATTGTGTTCTAGCGTTTGTATCCAACTGGTGGAAGCTAACCAGCTAGGCTAACTGACTTCCACTCGGAAAGTACATGCTAGTTAAGCACTTGTCTCCAGATGTACGTTTTTGTTTATGTTGTCCCTAAATTGATCTTCACCTTCTGCACACTGTGTAAATGTAATCCTGCATTATTAAAGACACCAGGGTTTAGCTAGCATAAACTGTGTCCTGAGATTATTCCATCAACTTGTCAAAATTCACAACAAACGTCGACAGGACTGTGATTGTCAGGTGAACCCAAACATCCCCGCTACCCTAGAGAAAAAATGTGTCTCTGTCGCTGCAGCAATATAAATGAAGCTTTAACTTTTTGGACATTTAAAAAATCGTCCAAAAGAGTAAACAACAACAACAATGACGATAGATACTATAGGCATAATTCAGATGTCTGTGTTCAAGAGTTTCAGAAATATGTAAATCATCACCCAGCACGGAGCGAGCATATAACAATGTAAGTCATATATATCAAGGAATATCTGGAAAGCAAAGAAAGCTACAGAGGGAGAAGGGAAGTGGAAAATAAATAGAGATAATGTAGGGAAGGTTCATGCCTAACAAAGGAGAGCGTAGATGAAACACACCATCTGCCCTCTGGGTGTTTATTCTAATACCTTTTTCTTCTGGTTTGCATGGGTCTGCTAGCTGCACAAGAGTTCTCAGCCAGTAAATATCAAAGTTGCTGGAAGATGATGTTCATTTTGACAATGTTTTTGGCACCTGAAATAATGTCAGCTTGTGGTTCAGATTGAACATGCCGGTGGCAGGCTAATGAGATGGGAATGGGAACGTGTTTAGTCTAAATACTCAGTTGTAAGGGAGATGTAATGGTGGGCTTTTATTAAAGGAATTAGCACACAAGTTTTATTTCAAATAGCAGCCAAAGGATGTGGTTTTCTCTGTTAAAAAATTAAAACAGTTACTAACCCAAATTAGGTTAATTATTCCTAATTTTCATTATTGATAACTTTCAAAATCCTTGATAGTTTATCTTCTTTTTATTGAATTCCCGTCTGTCTGCATTTCATTTATGTATTTGATCCCTTTGGAAAACTATTCCAATATTTCATCAGTGTTTGGTGTAACGCGCTACAAAAGCAACAGAGTTACAGTAATGTATTACTTTTTGCTGTAATGCAGTAATATAACGCATTACTTCTGAAATGTATAATGAGTTTATTTCTAACTATTTTCCTAATTTTCAGCATGTACTGTCAGATACATAGATAGCTTTAATTATGAGCTGCAATAAACTACATTTTCGCATTTAAAGCCATACTTTTGCGGTTATTTTGCTGAAAGTAAGTCAGAGTAACGCGAATCAATGATTGTGATAAAATGATTTCATCCCGCTGGCCTTTTGTTCATGTTTTGGCAGGCCCTTCAGAACAATAAAGAGTCAGTGTTTATAAGCTGACTGGCTGTTAACACTCTCACACACGTTCTCCACTGAACAGCCCTCTGTTGAAAATCCACTAAATGTGAAGCTTTTGTTTGATCTAGGACACTATATATTTTAGTTATAAAAATAGTTGAGTTTTAATTTGAATGTATTATATTTGTCTTCATAACGCTGCTGAGACTTGTTGACTTGTAATACGATAAACTGTTGAATCACAGAAAATGTCTGTGTTTAGAGATGTGCTGTACTGTGTTCCAGGTAATCAAAGCGTTTCAAATGGAAAGTCTCCAGGAAAAGTCGTTCAAGGGCACTCACTGTGGCACAACGCCTAAACGACTGTATGTGAACTGCAGAGTAAAAACAGATCTGCACTTACCAAACACACACACACACACACACACACCCACACACACACACACACACACACACACACACACACACACACACACACACTGAACTTGTTCCATTCATGTTAATGTAGGTTATGATGGCTGGTTTGATTTTGTTATTCCTCAGGCTGGAACATTGCAGAGGCTTTTTTAAAGGGTTCATCCAGATTTCATCTCCTCTAAAGCACACTTTTCTGTCTGTGGGGATACATTTAGTTTTCCTCACTGAGTTTTTAAAACATCCACTGCTGAACCTTTAGCAATAAAAAGCATTTTGTTTCTGGTGCTAAAAGCATTGGAAAATGATGGCAGTGTTTTTTATTTCCCAGTTAAATGTCACTGACAATAGCAAGGAGGATGTTCGTAGTGTGTGTGTGTGTGTGTGTGTCTGAGTATGTGTTTGTTTAATTTCGAATCTCAGCTCAAGACATGAGATCTGTGGCTTTAAAAAAAAAGTTATTCGTAACATCTCCCAACACTGGCAACTACACAGAGACATCTGTCATGAAATGTCTTGTCTGAGCGTATAATCAATACTCATCCCTAAGAAATGAAAATATCTAACACCTCAGGGCTGTCTCTTACACCGAACTACAGTGAGCAAAACAAACTGATGTGGTGCCGCTACACAAAGTTCAGGACCTCATGACACACTATGATTACACGTCCATTACAGCCTTAAGTCACCCTGAAAACACTGAAAGGCCTCGTATCCTGAAAGAAGCAATAGCACAACTTTGAAAATATATACATTTTAGTCACTTCTTTTCTATTTTGTAAGCTTTCACCGACTAAATGAATTAGTTAGAGTAAACACAAACATATTACTATTTAATTTCTTAGGTTTGTAACTTTATGCAATGCAATAAATAGCATATATTTAATAATTTTCAAACAGCCCAAATATTTGCTCTTTTACTTCATGACATTATTGCTAGATTAATTAAATATAAAAAATACACATAAATAAAAGCGGAAAATTATGTATCAAAAAACTGAATAAAATGTATATTGAGTATAGGTATAGCTTAATAACTTAATTAAAAGGTAATAATATATTAATAACATGTATTTTTTAAAACAACAAAAACGAAGAAAAAAAAAACTGTAATATCGAGTATTTTATTTTTTGTTAAAATTAACCCTAGAATAAGAATATAACCCATACAACCTTAAAAAAAAATGATTTGAAAAGTGAAGTGTTCTCAGAAATCCAACTTAAAAATCTAAAATCGTGCACAACAACTCACTAACATACTCGTCATGTTCAACCCTGTCCCGCCTTGAAGCTTCTTTACTCTCAATAAATCTTTTGATGTGTGTTTTACCTGAAAGTCAACACGGAGTCTGAAAGCACAACATGTTCGGTACATTGTGGGATGTTAATTAAAACGGTGTATCAGGTTATTGGCAACACATGAGGCAATTATCAGGACCACCGTGGTGGATGACACATCAGATGGAAAAACAAACAACTTCAGACACGAATAAATTTAATCAGAGAGGAAAACAGGGGTACAATTAGTGAAGCACATTATTATACAGGCATGTACGTAGTGTGTGTACGCCGTGGCAAAAGTGACAAAGAGTTCAGGTGAGTGGGATGATGCCAGACGGACACTTGAGCTGCTTAATTTCATTTGTCTTCACCCTGTGTTTTGTCAGCTGTGCTAAACACACCGATGTGTTGTGTTGGAAAACATGGAGGAAAAGGGAGATAAAACCACCAAGAGGCAGTCGAGGGATAAATTCTAACATGTGTGGGGAAGAAAAACTGAAGGTGACTTGACTGGCCACTCCCTGTACATCTCTAATGAAAGAAGAAAACATGAAACGCACAATGATTTGTCAAGCTTCCAAAAAGGGGCAATCACCCACCCACACACACACACACACACACACACACACACACACACACACACACACACACACACACACACACACACACACACACACACACACACACACACACACACACACACACACACCAACAGGTCTGATCTGTGCCCAGACAGGCGTGTCTGTACTAGACAGAGTGGCTGCATTTTAAGTGTCTCTGGCACCATCTTTAATAATACCTGCCCTGCTCCAGGTGCTTTGGCATGCTCCCCTGCATGCACACTCTTTACATTAGGTATACATAGTACACAGACATACAAGTCGGTCATGATCAAAAATGTTCTCACTGCAGTATGATGCTTTTATAGCTTCCAGGTAAGTGAGGTAAAGGTTACCTGCCTCATTTAAGGATGCCTAGGAAGGATCTCGTGAAGTTGAAAGGTTGTAAATGTGTGTGGGAACATGCTATGCTTTTAAAACTATGAAATTAGTGCAAAATGGAGGCCGTGGGAATTTTTCTCATCCCTACCTCCTGTCCTACATGGCATGAATGCAATGTAGAACCACGTCACATCATTGTTTTTCTATTCAGTGCAGCCAAAGGAAACACAGCAGTTCCCTCCGTTGAATTTAACATTTTAAGACGTGAGGATATTGACAAGCTCACAGCCCACGAGGGACGGGCAGGTTAGACATATATTATCAGCACATACAACCCAGGGGCATGTGTGCAAAGAGGAAGGAGAACCAAATGCTTGTTTGTTTTTCTATTTTACAAAAAAACAATAGTCTGTATGGAAAGGGACAGTTAAATACCAACAAATAAATAGTGTGTTATAAAGAGAAGAATTTCCGGGTCAATTATTCATTGTAATTTCCCATTGCTTGCTAAATGACACAAAAGCAAAACATTTTAAGAAGAGTAAAGGAAAAAGGTCAACACATTTTAGCTAACATTTGTTAACATGTCGTTTAAAATATATGTAAATGTTAACGCTTTGCAATAATAAAACCCTACAGAAATACACAACACACCTGAAAGTAACAAACATAATGCTGCCGTTACCAAAGCATCAAATACGTTATACATAATTGGATGTTTCCCACTTAATAGAACTAACTCTGCACACATTTTTTTTAAGTATGCTATGAAAAATAAAACTGACTTTTTCAAAGATTAGCTAAAAAAATATTTTGGAAATAATGGTAAAGATTGCAGTTGACTCCTTGTTTATGTTGGTGTTTTGCTTTTTAACAAACAGCTCTTGTAATCTATTGCAAAAAATCAAATGTACATCTTGAAAAAAAATGATAGAAAGGTATGCCATTATATGTACTACTATAACATATCCACTATGAAATGTGTAGTCTAAAAGCTACTTTTAATGTTCTTTATTCCAGCACTGGTGTCATTTGCTTCGAGCGCCCGTATAACTTACATTATTATCCTCTGCATTCATTGCATTTGGTGTATTAAGCTACTCTGATGCTATAAATATTTGTGTTAATTTAATTATAGTAAAGTGACACCTTTGTCTGCACCTCTAAGGGAAAAAAACATTCCGGACACGTACCTTTCTGTGAGTAATTACTAGTTATCTTACACATGCACACACACACACACTTAGAATAACACTGAGGGAAAATATGCAGCTCTAAAGTTTCAATTCACCATTTAATTGCCCAGATGCAGTCTTCCATTTAATTGCCTGTACAGCGGCGAGTCGGTGGTCTGTATAGTTTCTGTAATCAAACTGACTTAACCCCTTCACATGCAGTCAGTCAGTGGCACACACTTGGTGTTACCTCACCTCGTAGAGTGTGTTTATGTGTGCGCTTTGGTGGGGTAGTAGAGGAAGCTGGGGCGGAGGAGGGGATACAATATTCATTTTCAGCTCAAATAAACCTGGGTAATGAATACGGC
Organism: Eleginops maclovinus; assembly: GCF_036324505.1. Lineage (NCBI taxonomy): Eukaryota > Metazoa > Chordata > Actinopteri > Perciformes > Eleginopidae > Eleginops > Eleginops maclovinus. Next base: position 17,723,273 of record NC_086354.1, read on the forward strand.
TCTCTTACACCACTTAGGCTATACGTCATATGCAAACACACACATACTATGCAGTGTTCATGTGCTCCATTTATTTTTAGACGAGAGGCAGGATATTGGGTTTCATTAAATATCCCAGACCCCTTTCTTTTCCCCAACTCCCTCCTTCCCCAGCCGTTCCTCCACCTCTGTGTCTCAAAACACATTCAGTCCCAGGGGCAAGGTGGTGCTGCCGCTGCTGCTGGTGTGGTTTCCTGCTTGTGTTGTGACGTGAGGCAGCTCAGCTTGCTGGGAGAAAGGCCTCTTTGTGTCTGGTCGTCTCTGCCTCTCCACCGCTGACAATCATTTTCCCCTGCAACCCTCAGCTGACAATTTTGTGCTAAGCCGCTGTCGTCATCTTTCACGTTGCCTTTTGGGAAAGAAAAAAGAAAAAAAGGGAGAAAGAAAGAGTTTAAATTACAGCAGCTGCACCTTTAATTTTCACTACTTTAAGTGTGATGAAGGCTCAGCAAAGCTTGCAGGTTGGAAATGGTCTCAAAATATTTTGGCTGAGGCTTCTGTCATCAGCTTTATTTGCTGTATTTTACAAGGCCAGGCCACCCAGGATTGCACAACTTTGATTTTTGTTATTTTATGTGTATTGCAAGGCCATGAAGGCAAAGACCACAAGGCAATTTCCACCTCCACACGACAATGAAAAACAGTTTTCATATGTCGCCCAAGTTTGAATCCCAAGCAATTTTATATACACCAATCTTCTGCGGCGAGGAAGAAATCCTTCAGTTCAGTCCAGTTGTTCCATTAAAAATAGGGCCCCAAAATCATCTGGTGTGGTTTTGGGGGGGCAGAAGCAAAGCAATAGTGACAACAGTCATACTGATGTTTTTGTTGCAGTAAGAGTGTGAGTCTGTCCACACAAACATGCTCCATACAAAACATTTTTCTTCCACAGAGAATGCACCATTGCCAAGACAAAACCACCGCACATCATTAGCCCTCTCTGCCAGACATCCAGTTTTTTCTCATAATGACTTTCTGCTGTGCACCAAAGTGTTTACCCAGGTGACTGGCTCTCTGCCTCCCTCTTCAGGAGCTACAACTTGCTGGCTCTCAGGAGATCATGCCACAGATTGTTCTGTCATGTCTTCCTTATCTTATTGCTTTCTCGAACTGCTACTATCTTCATATCGTTATCTTTTTGTTCCAATTCACAATTGCTGTCCTGTTGAGGGCTTCGGAGCTCTCCAGCATCTCATTCAAGCTTGTGCTTTTAAATTAAATCAACCATTGCGCTTCTCCTTTCATCATTGTGGCAGAAATGGGACTTATAAGAACAGCTCCACAGAATCCCACTGAAACCCTTCAGCTCAATTTAACTTGTTGCAGCTCATGAATTGTTATTGATTTAGACTCTAATCCATCAAAGAGACAGGCAGTTTATTGTCTTTTTAGAAAGCTTTTGGTAACCTGCAAGACAGGGTTCGTCACTATAGTATCTTGTAGTGCTGATTATCCAGTCTTTTGCCATTAGACCAGGGCAGAAGAAGAGAAAGCTTAAGTGAAAACCTCAAAGGATAGAAAAACCCAGGAATGCAATGAAAATAAGGCTTTTATGTGTCAGTGATGTGGTTGTTTCAAATGCCACATTTTCTTTTCTACTCTTTTCTTCTTTTTCATTTTAACTGCAATTTGTCTTTTTTCTCAACAAAACACCAACCACCTTAGCCAGGCATGAACATTTTTGGATATTTAGACCTTTTTGTCATGCATTTCATTTGATACATTTTAAAAGGGGCATAACACTGGTGGATGGACATACACTGATCTTATATGGTTAAAAGATTGGGTCATCAAATGAAGAAAGTCATATAGACTTGACAACCAGCAGGAGAATAACAATATTGGACTAGCCTAAAGATGAAATTGCTTTCAGCAGTCATTTCAGGTAAAGTACTTTGCATGTTATAGAGAGGAAAAGAGAAAAATATTCTCAGGGGTTTCTCTCTGTACACATCGCATACTGTGAGGTCAATATAATCAGAGTCAGACGCATCGACAGGCTGAACTTTGATTCATTATCTCTCTCTCCTTAGTGAGTGATGAATTGCCTGTTGACCACACAATTAGCCCCTAATCTCACTCTGCATAAATACAACCCCATTTACCAGCAGGCACTGGCATGAAAATACTGGCTGTGTCAAAGCAACATAAAATGAATTGTCTTACTCTGTCCCACTTTCAGTTTGCTGTCAAGTGGTAAGGCTTGAAACAGGATGGTAAATAGCAACCCTCGCATGTCTTGCGGCTTTTCTCTGGACCGTTTTTCCCCACTGTTGTTGTTACATTTCTTATCTGAAGATTAATTTCCTGTGGGAGCCACACTTTCAACCACGTGAAATTATTAATCATGTAAATTGGTTTGTGTTATACTGACAGGCAGGTGACAGGCTTTTTGAGCTCTCAAAAGTCTATTAGATCAAACACAACACCTCATTTTAACAGGTTTAATGACACTTTTGAGACTATTGATATCTTAAAGGCCCTCAGTATCTCTTTTCTTCTGCTCTCCTAAATAGCTGCTGCCAAGGTAACCGCAAGGGAGCACTGCTGTGGCAATTGGTGAGATATCTCAGTTGAAATGAAGCCCAAAGAAACCGAGAAGCTGCTTTTTGTCGCTCAGGACCTGGGACGTCGAAACAACAAGTCTAGGAATGCAAATGAGGGACATCAGGGACATTAAAGGTGCCATAGAATGCATCTATCTGGTATTTTAAATTGTTCTTTGATGTGTACAAAGAAGGGTTATAACTTAAGTTGATCCAAAAAAATGTCCAGATGTGGTTTTACAAGCTGAATTGCCTTATTTGGGGCCTCATTTAAATAAATATGACGAGCTCTGCTCTGATTGGCTGGTTTACAAGGAGCAATCCATGGCTGCCTCAGAGCCTCAGAAGTAAGTAAAGTTCGCGAAACTGTGAGAGATGAACCATGGAGGATATTAACATCCAACCTTACATATTTGAGCCTTTATCGGAGAAGGAAACCGATGAATTTGAAGAACATCCAGTCGTTTGGAGATTTGAGAGCAACATTACGGAGTGGTAAGTGTTAGCGTTAGAGTATCAGGCAGCTGGTGTTTGCAAATGTTGGGGCTGGACTACCGTGTGTTACGTAACACACAGGGATTGTTGTAATTCACCCGTTTTACTGCTGTGATTTGCATATTCATGATTTGCACTTGAAGGCGGAAACAATGGTGTTTGAGGTTACAATATGTCGGTTCAATGTACCAAACTCTCCTTATTCAACTATGCCAAGGTAAATACAGTTTTCCATTCTATAGCACCGTTAATGAGTTGTTTTTTTTTCTCAAGGAAGGTGTGACCCAACATAAGTAAAGGTCATATTTTAAATCAGAGTACAATGAAGATTACGTCAAATGGTTGAAACAGATTTTTATGTCTAAAATGTGTTTAGAATGTATCTTTACAAGGACTGGAGAGAAAACTATAAGAAAGTCCTCGAACAAAAGTATACATTGTCACAAAAGGGTTGTTAATGAGTAACAGTAAAAGAAAGTAGAAGTATTTTTGAATTAAAGTCCCTCATTTAAACCTTAAGATGCTGAGTTGCTTTTATTTAGAGGACAGTGCGTTGTATTAAATCGGTTCATATATACAGTTAGTTACTCTCTGAGGTCATAGAGGGTGCAGAGAAGATGTTGCGCAACATGGTGTTGTATAACAAACCTCTGGAATACCTCACAGGGCCTCCATGGATGAGTAAGAAAAAGACTTGTTGGCGTATATCTCACCTTATTTGGGTACACGTAAGACATTGAACACGCACACACATTTTCTCTTATAAATTGTATGCACAAAGAGATTTCGGGGGGACTTCTATAATTGGCTTTGGGAGCCTCGTATTACCCGTGTTGGCGTATGATACTATGCTGTTTGTAATAAACCTTATTATATACAAGCTGGTGTCTCCGGAGACTTCTTCATCATCTTCACAAAAATCGCTACAATGTATACCTCAAGAGCAATGTCGATTCTCAATGTAAATTTTGCCAATATAAAAGACAACCTTTTGATGTTAAAGAGCACTCCAGACCGTCAGACAACTTGAAAGTTGCAAAGAAGCAAAACCCATTGGTTATTTAGACCCTCTTTTAATGGAATATATTCTCCATCACTGTGGGTTTTGGCTGTGAAACTAATTACAGCATCACAGGTTTTTAATTCTGTTGCTTTCTATTGAATTACTTCTCCAGGCTTGGTCTCGTTTTTTGCTATGTACTTGATGTACTCACAGCACAAAGGTGAGTTGTTCAACCAAGAGAATACAGCCTCAATCTTGAATGAACAACCAGAGACTACAAATAGAAAAATACGAAGTTCAAATGAAAAGTATAAAATACAACTAGAAAGTATAAAGTATTAATATAAAGTATAAAGCCACAGATTGAAAGCTCAAGATCAACCACCTTTAAGGAAATGTAAAAAAGATCTGCTCCTCTCCGTGGACGGCTGCTCCATCTCTCCATCCCTTGAAGTCCGCAACCTGGGAGTCATCCTGGACACAACCCTCTCCTTCCAGGCTCACATCAAATCGGTCACTAAATCTGCTTTCTATCATCTTAAAAACATCTCCCGACTCCGGCCTTCGCTCTACGACTCTGTGGCAGACACACTCATACATGCCTTCATCACGACCCGATTGCACTACTGCAATGGGGTCCAGTTCTGGACATGCTGGAGCCTCTCCGGGGTTATGCTGGGAACCCCGGAGAGGCTCCAGCATGTCCAGAACTCTGCCGCCAGAGTTCTCACCAACGACAAACCATGGCAGTGTCATGGAATGAAGTCAACATGTTAGACAGTGGGATGGATGGTTAAACCTTTTTATATGTTGTTGTGATTTTTGATGGTTGTTGTGCGCTATTTAGCGATGAACTTTTTTTATCTATAAACATGCCTCTACCCTGAGTTGAGGAGCCTTATCCAAAATATGTTCGACACAGATGTTATTAAGGAAAGCTCTAGCCCTTGGGCAGCACCCATCGTACTGGTGAAAAAGAAATACGGATCCTGGCGCTTCTGTGTCGATTACAGAAAGCTCAATGCCCTGACTCACAAAGACGCCTACCCCCTGCCCAGAATTGAAGAATCCCTCACAAGTCTAAAACAGGCCACTTGGTACTCCACTCTAGACCTCGCCAGTGGATTTTGGCAGGTGGAAGTGGATCCAAGGGATCGGGATAAGACAGCCTTCACCACTCCCATGGGCCTCTACGAGTTCCAGAAGATGCCTTTTGGGCTTTGTAATGCCCCTGCCACTTTCCAAAGACTAATGCAGCGCTGCTTGGGAGGACAGGTAAACGAGTCCCTACTAATCTATTTGGATGACGTAGTAGTATACTCCCCTGATTTCGATTGAACACCTGGAGCAGGTCTTCGAAAAGTTGTCTATCCATGGCCTGAAGTTACAGCCTCATAAGTGCCCCTTGTTTCGGAAAAAGGTCAACTACCTTGGACACGTCATCTCAAATGATGGAGTATCCACAGACCCTGAAAAGACCACTGCTGTAAAGAACTGGACAACCCCTTCAACCGTCAAACAGGTACGGTCATTCCTTGGAATTGTGGGATATTACCGTACATTTATAAGGGTTTCTCCAAAATCGCTGCACCCCTTAACGCTCTCCTAGTAGTTCTGCTAGTATGCGACAAGGGAAGAATGCTGTTGATTGGACTACAGACTGCCAAGTGGCATTCGATGCTCTGAAGACTGCTTTGGTGAGTGCCCCAGTTTTGGCATATGCCGATTTTGCAAAGCCATTCCATCTCTACACTGATGCTAGCCTAGGAGGATTGGGGGCAGTGCTATCACAAGTATAGGATGGCAGGGAGAGGGTAATTGCTTATGCCAGCAGAAGCTTACACCCCACTGAAAGGAACAACCAAAACTACAGTTCATTCAAACTGGAGTTTTTGGCCCTCAAGTGGGCTGTCACTGAAAAGTTTAAAGATTATTTGTGGAGCAACACATTCCTTGCTTTTACAGACAATAACCCACTTGTCCATCTGAATACAGCACACTTGGGTGCCACTGAACAGCGGTGGGCAGCCCAGCTGGCAAACTTTGAGTTTGAATTGAAATATCGCCCTGGCTCTGCAAACAAGAATGCTGATCTTTTGTCCAGGTTATCACAAGATGCAGAACCCACCCAGCAGGTCCAAGCAGAGACAGCAGCGGTGGAATCGGAGGGCACCCCTGAAACTGAAGATTATTGGAAGCACTGTCAAGACTAGGGTGGCCAGACGTCCGGCTTTAGGCCGGACAGTCCGGCTTTTCAATGCCCTGTCCGGCGCAGCATCAAGCCGGACGCGTATTTGTCGAAGGATGATGAATCCGAATCTTTTAATATAAATTTGATGTTAATAGGCCTTAGTAGGCCATTACAGCAGCACATCACCCCCACCGTCATCCACCTTCACTGGCTCCCGGATCACTTTCAAAACCCTCTTCCTCACCTACAAGTCTCTCCATTGTCTCACTCCACAGTACCTATCAGACCTCCTCCATGGAAATTGGCAATCCATTCTTTTCGAAGCAGATATTTTGGGCTTTTGTAAGTGGTACATTATGACTCGGATGAGGCAATCTCTGAGAAAGATGTTGGGTCACATTTAACATCTGGGACTGTAAAGACATGTAGGGAAGCAATGTCGGCTGTACAGGGTGACACATACAATGCTGAGGTAAACCTGCCAAATGTGAGGCACACCAGTACAACCAATGAAAATGGTATGACACACTTGGTCTAACTCTGGAGAGATAGTAAATGGACCATCACGTCGTATAGGTTGGAGGTTTTAGAAAATTCTGTTTTCATGCCTTCATTTTCACTTTCCATTGGGACAATATTTTAAGTTGAAAAGCTGATTAACAAAACATTGTGACGTGCCGGGCTGTACTTTTGTTTCTTGCCTCCTGTTCTTTTCTCTACTCCCTGTCATTCGCTACAGCTAATCAGCAGCTGATCAGTACCTGCCTGGGCATCTCTGACTGATGACTGATTGGCTCCGCTCACCCTCAGCTGACCAATCAGCACCCAGGACCAGCCATAAAGGAGACAACCAGGAAGCCTTCTCGTTCTCACTGCTGGGCCTGCTGCTGACTGGAGAGCCTCAATTTGACTGCGTGTTAAATTATTGTGACAATCGTGTATCCTGTGCTATATATTGTGACTGTGTGTGTGTGGTGGGAGGTGGAGGAGTTAGGTAAGTTTGGGATGATTGAATCAAAGGTGACCAGCATTAGAGTTCATTCATCCAAAGCTAATACACAATTACAATAATTGCAATCAGCACTTAAGATACAAACTCAGAAAAAGCAAGAATCCTGCAAGTACATTAGCTTTCAATGAACCAAACTATTTAAAGTTTGTGCATTGGCTTCAAAAACCCAAATCTTTTTTGTTCAACTCTTGACTCTAGCAGCACTTTGGAAACTAGTTATTACCAATATTATTCATATCATAGTTGTTTGAAATGTAATCGGAAAAGCTGTAATTTCCATATAGAATCTATACAGGATAAAAGCATTACAACATTAATGGACTTGTACTTATATAGTGCTTTATCCAGTCTTTTCGACCCCTCAAAGCGCTTTACATACTACATGTCATTCACAGCATTCATACAGAGCAGTACACTTTTGCTCTAGGGAACTACCTTTCCTTCATAGACCATGCCATCGGGAGCAAATCGGGGTTAAGTATCTTGCCAAAGGATACATCGACATGTTGATTGCTCAGGCTGGGATCGAAGTCTCTGGTTGAAAGACGGCCGCTTTACCTCGCAGGCACAGACGCGAGCTGTCTCATAGAAAAATCACGCATGCTACAATAAGCCGAGTGCAAAAAGAACACATGAGTGTTCCAGTGACATCACTGTTTTAGTGAATCAAGCCTTCCACAGTCCTCTTGATGTTTCATGGAGCCTTTATTCAGCTCAAGCTGGCCATGAATGGTTAAAGTCGCCTTCACTGTAGGTGTGTTTTTTCATCCCGACAACAATGGCAAACAATGGAGCTAGGACTAGTAGTTATTATTAACGTTATCATCACCAAGTACAATAGTTGCACAGCGTAGGTAGATCTTCTGTTCAGGAATGGTGAATCATGGTTGTTGTTGTTGTTGCATTATTGTCTGTTTTGTTTTGTTGTTTTTCATTCATCTGAAAATTAGAAATGGGGACTGTTCTTTTATTAAGTTTTCCATTAGGTACCAAAGGTCTGCTTTATTGTACGCAGATACTTACGTATGTATGACTCACGGAAAGAACTCAAATCAAAATAAAGTCCCTCACCATGACATTTGAATAAATCCCTGACATTTAAAGAAAAAGCCTTTATTATAATCCAAAGTCAGTCCAGCACTCAATGGTCAAATGCCACTGGACTGACAAGGATGTGTGCAGGATTTCACCCTGTATCTCCATTTCATTTGTCCCATGTTTTGTAATGACTTTCATCCTCTTTTTTACTGGATTAAATCTTATCTCATCCGGTATCATGAGGCGATGTTTACTCACTTGTTTATGCTGTAAGTATGTAGCAAATTAGCACTAAACATAAATGCTTTTGGGAAGGACCTTTTTGTAAGTATATTTTAAGTATATGCAGTCATAATACAGGTATTGGATATATTGATATATTTACCACATGTTGGCTCCAGATGAAATGTCAGAGAATCACTCAATTTGTGACCATTAAAATGATCTGGGAACCATGACTTTCCTAATTTAATTTTACAGCAAAACATCCTGAAACTGTTGAGACATTTCACTTTCATTTCAAAAGTATCAACCTCATGGAGGCCCTAGAGGAAGTCAGCATCTCTATAATCTGTAACGTACATCATCTGGGAACTATGAATGTCTGGATCATCTTTTTTTGTTAATTACTTTCACTAGATACTTGAACAGGTTGACCTGCTGGTGACACTTTTAAAAGTTAGGTCATCCATGTGGGGACCATGAATGTCTGTCACACATTTCAAACAACGACCCTACTACTTTTGTTTTGTTAAAGCATGTGAGGAAACGATGGACCTAAGAAATATTGATTAATACTCTTGATTGATAATAACCAGACATAAGCAAAAATCATTCTGAAATTCCCAATACTGCGGCTTACTGGAAAAAAATATGTATACATGAAATGATGAATTATACAGTACATCCAAATAGACGACACTACTACTTGTGTTGTTCATTGATACACTTTGTATTTTTCCTCTTGTTCTTGTTTTAAATGGGGCTAGGCCTGCGTGCTAGTTCAGGCAGTCTACTCGAGCACCAATGATACATTCGCACATAACGCCCCTAGTCACTCTTGCAACCAACCAAACATAGTCTCCTAAATCTGGCGCTCTATTTAAGCTGTTGGATCTGCCTACCTCTGCCTCGCTAATGCTGCTGCCGCCGCTGCTGTTTCCATGCTGCTAATGCGTTCACCCTGCTGCTGCTGCTGCCGTGTTCACGTTGGCGATGCTCGCCTGCCCCACCGCCACCCCAGCTTCCTCCCCAGCTTCCATCTGTAGGCTCGGTGGATAGTTATCTAATCACCACTCAATGTTCTATGTTAATATGTGGAGTGATGAGGGCCGAGCCTGGACGCCAAACTCAAACTATATACTGCTTCTAATAAACATATTAATAAAACACGTGAGTTGTCTGACTGAAGTACTGTTATGACCAAAATGCATGTGAATCATTCGGGTTATGATTCATCTTCTCATTATCGTCCTGTGAAGTGCTCATATTCACAGCTAGAGTGAACAATTAATTTAATAATTGGACGGTTTTATTTTTGTAATACCTTTTCTCAGAATCAACCAGTGAGGGCATTTTTGTTTTGTTTAATGGCCAAAGAGAGAGAAACGCACTTTTCCAGATGATTCACAGTACAACTACAAAGCATGACTTCAGGTAATTTGAGATTATGCAGGGATCAACAAAAGCACATCTCTGTTTTCAAAGTAAGGCATGATCGGCACCGACAAAATGAGTTAGAGTTTAAGTCGTTCCATTACCTTATTCCTTTTGATTAACAACAGATTCAACCCACTACTGACATGATGTCACATAACGCTGTAACATCCCTTCCTTTCAAGTCATTTGCCAAAACATTTAATGTTTACTTTAATGTTACTTTTGTTCAAGGTTGAGGCAGGTGAATATTTTTTCCACACAACTATAACAGACATGTAGAAAAATCACAATGTCAGAATAGATACAAGACAATTCATAATGAAAAGCAAAAAACATACATATAATTGATGACCTCAGTCCTAATGAATGCACATTACTCACTATGGAAGAAATGCAGCACAATTAGCATATATTAAAAAGCTTTTGCATTACATTTAGCATGTTCAGTCATAATTTACAGAGGTACTGAGATACAAAATAAATGGCTTTGCGATGCACTCCATAACCTTCATACCATGCCATTACTTCAATGCTAAATGTGCAGATTTGTATTTGTTATTAAGGATGTGATTTTAAATGGATCATATAACTAACTGCTAAAGTAGACCAACGCATTTTAATTCAATTCAGTTTTTTAGCAAATGTAAAATCATTTAAATTTGATTAGATAAGAGTTTGTCTACTTCCTTTCGAAAAATGTACCTAAACACATTCTCACACTCACTCGTTTTGTGTTTATGGCTGATTGTGGCATTTAAAAACATTCAAGAAACTGTTATGTCATTTGAAAATGGGTCCCTGATGACAACACATTCAACAGTATTCAAAATGTAAATGAGAATTGCATTGGCAGGTTTTTTGTGAAGCTGCTTTTGAATGTCACTGTGTGGGATAGATAAAAGAGGACTGCATCAAGGAGTGATGAGCTGGCAGGGTTTGTGTAGATGTATTATTAATGACAGGCTGTATTTTCCTCTCCTTTATACAAGGTTTCCTTCAAAATACTCTTTCAAAACATGTCATTCTGGTCGCCTCAACCCGGTAGAATTTAGTTCACCTAACAAGATCGAACAAGGTTGTTTCTCAAAGAAGTGGCTCCACGTTGTAGTTTAGTAGTGCATGTGCATGCCTGTGTATATGCAGGTTTCCACAACATGTTTTGAGGAAAGTGTGAATGTTTGTGTGCGGGACACAAAGGAAAGGTAAACACTGTCTATGCTTCACTGGTCGTAACCCCTGCTTCAGCCAGCTCCCACTCATCACAGACATGGCTTTGCTTTGTTATATTCCACCAAAAATAAATGTTAACCCTTTGTTATCCTGAGCTTACAGTTACTATATAGACATTTAAAAAAATATAACATCTGTCTCACTTTTCAGATGCTTGAAACACCATGTCCTTCATAATCTTCTCTACTCGAGGCAGACAAAAAGGAGGTATTGGTACACATTATTCCATATGAAAACTACGGATAACAAGTATAGAAACATTAATAGACAGACCAATTTTTAAATGTGTGTTTAAGAGCATTCATGTTGCGTTTAAGACAATGAAAAGAAGAGAGCACATCAGTTAAAATTGCCTTGAATTACATTCAACAATGGAATGTTAGTATTATTAAGTGACAAGTGAGATATTAAAAAGTCTTAATTACAACTTGCCATCCCTAATATTTACATTTTTTTCAATATAATCTAAATACCTTAGCATAAAGACTGGAAATGTGGAGGATTAGCTATGTTGGCTTTATGTAAAATTAAAAAGTAAGCCATTTACACTGTTTATGTTGTGAATAGAAATCTTAAGTATTGTTGTTTTTAATTATTTCGTGTGTATGCCTTTATAACAGACAGTAGATCAATTACCATAATCCAAGAAGATAAAAGACATAACAAAGGTTATCCACCACCTGAGTTTTTGTTAATTTATGGGGAGTTTTGAGCTGCAACTATTTTATTAACAACAGCCTGAGTTAATAAATCCAGTATTATTTACTGTCTGAGCTTTACAGCTCCGGGTCGGATTTTTGAAAACTTTGGACAGGGCCAGGCTATCTGTCTCCTCTTGCTTACAGTCTTTATGATAAGATAAGATAATCTCGTCTGGCTCTAACTTCATATTTAAGATTCAGAAATGAGAGTGTTCACAAACCTTCTTCAACATGTCACACTGTACCTTTTAGAAATATTTTCCCACAATGGCAGAAACCAAAGAGGTATCCACTTAGTCTCCAGTGACAAAAACACATAACATTGTCCATTTGCATCTGTTGGAGTGTATTGATATTCCAATACAAATGCCTTATGTTATTTCCAAAATACAATATTTTCATAATAGAATACATCATATCTTCAACTGTCCAAATGCTGAATAGTTTATACCAAAGCTGCAGCCATGGCCTTACAGGGATTAGGACTCATTTCATCAGCGCTTTGGCAAAAGGTTCCTCTTTCGTCATCTGAAGTGTATGGCTGTCCTGTGTTGTTTGGCTATGATGTTTGGCAGCTCAATGGAAGATATCATGTTCCAATTGCAATGCCTGGCCTTGGCAGTCAACAGCTAACATTGTGCCAAACACTGTTACTGTCCACATTTATTATGAGTCTGTGTTTCCCCACATCATTTTGTTGATGAGTTGTAAACAAAACTAAAACATGTCTGCCAAACAGAGTCTCTCCTTTTGCCATTATCCAGTTCCTCTCTGAATGCTTAATTTAATTTTCTTCTTGCGGTAATGGCTCTTGATAGAGACATGTATTCCCCTCTTGCTTGTTTTAACTTGATTCAATTTGTTGCATTATTATTGTTGCCTTCCTCTGCAGCAACAAACTTGATCTCAGCGTTGGCAGTCCTGGAAGCCATGCTGCTATCCCTGACCTTGTGCTTGAACAGAAACGGGAAGGTTTTCCTGAAGGACTTTTGGAAGGTGGCTCCCATGAAACCGTAAACAATTGGGTTGACAGAAGAGTTGGCGTAGGACATGCAGTTAGCCCACGTCTTGATCTTGTATGTGGCGTAGTTGGGCCGGTAGTTGGGGTAGAAAGACTGGAAGAGGATGAAGATCTGGATGGGACCCCAGCAAATGGCAAAGAGGAGGACGATTACTACCACCATCTTGGAGATTTTGCTCCTGATACTGATAGTTCTCTCAGACAGGAGGTTGACCTGAGGAGTAAAAGATAAGTGTTATAGTATCTAGTTTAGGCTTAATAGTGACATCTTCTGGAAGTTCTGGTATAGCAGCTTTATGTTTCAGTTTCCTGTTAGACAGGAAGTTGTCATAAACAAGGAAGTGCATCTCAAAGAGGGATATTTTCATGGTGTGGAGAATGGTACTTGATAGTGTTGAAGCCGTTGCCATCCTTCCTCACGGAGTTTGTAAGTAACTACGTTAATTAACAATATCTTTATGGTTTGTGCATGTTATTGAGCAGGATTGTGACTATAATGAAATAATAATAAGAAAAATATTCTATGTATCCTAGCTAAACTCTCACTTACCTGTATTGTACTTGATGGTAGCATCCATATGATCTTATGTTACATTATGAAACATCTTAAATATACCTTTGAATATCCTAAACTAAAAAGTTTATACTACAAACCTATGATGTGATTGCAGTACAAAAAATTACAAAAACTGATCGTTTTATTATATCAAAATGTTTGAAAAGCAATATTTGAATGTTTTCCTATGATGATGTGTTATTGGGTTTTCTAGGGATCTAGTCTGTGTAAATTATATATGTTGTTGGTAGTAGGAGAACACACCAATTCTCTGGGAAATATCTAGCTTATGCTGAATGCTCCACTATGTTCACCAGCTAGTCATTAACTGTGGCTGCTTGTCATTTTGTGCAGAGCAGGGAGCAGATAGTGATGACAGTGGGGAGCAGGAGCAAAAACATGTTTCAGGCTTTAAATCCAGCACAAATGACTAAGAGACACTGACGCTACATAGAGCTAAAGGGAACTGCATAGTTGGTTTATAATTATCTTGGTTTTTATGAGTGACACGTTTTACACGTCATTTAATCAGTTGTTAATATTCAACAATTGTTAAAAGGAAGGTGTTTTAAAAGACACTTTCAAAGGCCGACAAAATGAAAGAAATATAACAAGTATTATTAAGGTACAGACAGTACCAGTATATATGGAGAACAAAAAAGCTTTTACAATTTTAGTTAGCAAAACAAACCCTGTGCTTACCTGATAGTTGTTGTCTACAGGCTCCACAGTGGGCTGTCCCACCCGCTTCACCATCAGCGTGTAGCAGAAGGAAATGGTGAGGACAGGCAGCAGGTAGGCAGCAATGAACTGGTAGAGGATGAAAGCCCTCTCGTGCATCTTTGAGGGGAACCTCTCCATGCAGTACTGCCTGGGGCCGTACCAGTAACCCTCCTCTATACGCTGGTACATTAAAATTGGGGTTGACAGAATGAAGGAGCCTGTGAAAGGACGATGCCTATGTTAGTTGAAGTACATACTGTACATGAAATCATAAATGCAAATTTCTGTGCCTACTTGATATACAATTGGTCTTAATAATGAATTAACTATGTGGTGAATTAATGAAAACAGGAAGATTAAATGTACTTAGGGGAAATGCTATGGAGAGTGTTTTTCATTAAATGTGCAGAACGTACCGATCCATATGCAGATGCTGACAATCATGGCTACTTTTGGGGTGCGGTGGCGGAGAGATTTCAGAGGGTAGATTGTGACGTAACATCGATCCCCGCTCATGGCTGTCAGTGTTATACAGGTGGCTTGGACGGTCACCTTGGAAACACAGTAAAACATGGCCACATGATTTATATTCTACTTTCTACTAATTTGACTATTTTGTAAGAGCAAATGTATTTTGGGAGAGATGTTACTTTTCATCAGCATTATGAGGAAATGTTGTTCATTGAGTGTCTGCCAAATTGTCAGCACTATGCTCCAAGTCTTAGGCACTTAGTTTGTTGGAAAGAACATTTTAAATTAGCATTATACAGGCAACGATAACACTTTCCTCAAAATGAAGCAGATAAGTCGTCAAGCTTCGAGATAAACTTCCCTCATCAGCATTAAAACGGGAACTGTCGTTATTTTTGTAACAATGGTTTCATTTCAGCATCTCCCAGATGGAAAACAACTCCAAAGCTTCTGTTGATGGAATTTCTTTCCTCTTCTTTATTTGGCTAAATCTGATGTTTTTGAGCTGCTTGGTTTTTGCAATAGTCCTCCTAACACTTTACAATAAATGAAATCCATCCTTAATCCCGTCCTCTGCCTCTGTTAATTACCAGCAGAAGCCCTCAGACTTTCCCACTTGTCCTTCCCAGTCTCATTTACCTGCTCATCTGATCCCAATTTCCATCATCAGCCCTTTATTATACAACCAGCCCATTTCAACTCCTTCCCAGCCAGATTGTCGATATTTGTCTTCGGTTTGCTGTGCTCTGCTGTGTCTCGACCTCTCTCTTGAATTAATATAACTGTTTTGACATTCTTCCTGTTGCAACCTTGTTAGCCTTTTCCTGACTATTGCCTGAGTAAACATCCTTTCATCCTACCTGTCTGAATGGTTTGAATGTGACCACATTTTAGCTTTTTAGCAGCTCTGTCAAAATATATTTGGTATTTGAAGGAATTTTAATAACAAGACAAATCCCTTTATTTCTAAGTGGCCACACTGTCCTTCAGTTTGAGTTATGTCTGAATTTATCTTACCTCCATCTGATACCTTCTGTAGGAAGAACAACTTGAAATGAATGCAGCACTTCCAACAAACATGAATTCATAGACTAAAAACACAGGAATACAGCAAGTGTTAAAGTATAAATGTATGTAAGTGATTACTTTCAGTTCCACAAGTAAAAAGTTTTAATGAGATATAAACTTGCTTGAAAATGTGTGCTCATTAGAGGAAGTTGTTTTCTCAGAGAGCCTATTGCACATTTCTTAAATAACTCTTGCAACAGAAGAAAGGCCCACACCTCTCTAATGGTGTCCTGTGCATCAAGCCTTGTAGTTAATCACCCTTCATTTAAGAGCAAAAGAGAAATTTAAGCAGCTTTTTTATGAAGAACCCAGCTTTAAAAAAAAATGTAATCGCTCCCATACTGAGGTTTTGGTAATAAGTGCTTGTGCTTTTATACTGGTGAGCATGCAGGAAGAGCGAGGGAGGAACAGAAAGCAGAGAGGAGGCTGCGTTTGCGATAAGTAGTTTTAATTAGCATATGAAGAAATCCTTCAATTTGGTTCTAATAGTGTTTAATGATGCTTGATTTAATTAAACTAAGAAACATCAGGAGAATTGTTATATATGAGGCTAAATGTGGGATTCATGTTATCATAGACATGTTCCTGTACTTACAGAGTTTGACTCACTCTGAGTTTGTTCTCCTACATAACTCACCCAACACATGCTTCTGCTCAAAACTTCATCCCACTTTAAGTTATTATGTCCTACAGTAGAAACCATCCTGACTATTGATGTTTTCCTTTTACACACAATTGTACATTGATTTTCAGAAGACCAGGATGACACAAGAAAATGCTTCTTTACAAAATGTTTTCCTCTCTTCAAATACACAGATCTCTGAGAGGCACACTACATGTGTAGATACATATATAAGCCGATCTATATTGCTTTGAAATATGTACAGCAGAGGTGACAAATGAGAGGTCATAAGTTCCGTCTATGCTGTTCTCAAAAGAGGATCTAATTCAGTCCCTCTTTGTCTGCCTCTTTCCCTCTCCACCTCTTATCTGTGACTGTGAAGCCAGCATCCATTACCCTCCGAGGGTTCGGAGTCTTTCAAAGGATATGATGAGAGAGCCAGAAAGGGTTATGATGAGATTGTTGTTGGGGCCACTGAGGAAGTGGGTGCTGCAATCCCTCAATTTCTGAGGCGCCTGGTGCATTAAGAAAGACACGGTACCCTGTTATCTTCAATGCGTAGTGTCTGTGCAGTGGAATGGGCTTAACAAAGGTATGGCATTTAGACATGCTTTAACAAGCCATACTCTTTGGCTAGTCTGAATCCGAGTAAAATTGATAGTTAGGTTATTTTTCAATGTTTTAAACAATTTGCTTTGAAAGAAAGATTATTGTAACCTCAGACATGTTAGTGTCATAGCCTTACTCAACAACATAACATGACTTGAGATGCCTGACATAACATGAAGAGCAGTCTTTACTGCTTTAACCTAGTCACTTTCAATAACGGTTGTTGGATAGATCCATGATTGTCCATAACCAATTAACAGTTTGCAATGTCCTGAGTGATGAGTGGATGGATGTGCTATTATTGTAACTTCCTCTTTTTCTTATACACTCATTCATTTGGAATAAGAATACCCAGATCATGTGTGTATTAAGACCTGTAAGCTCTGGCACAAGTTCAAACATTTTCCATATGTTTCCTGGTTTGTTTTCACTGCCACAACTCTACTTTCATGCCAAAGCCAGACACTCTCTCTTGTCCTGCTGTAACCTCTTCCCCATCACCTGAAACTGCTCTATTAGTCTTCCACTTTATAATCTATCTTTGTCAGATGGTGTACTTTGTATCCGCTCTACCTGCCTGTTTATCTGACTAATATCCACATTATTGTGTGTGTCTGCGTGGCTGTTTTGTTGGATGCGTTTGTTCCTGACTGACCTTGTTTTGACCTTGATTTAAGTAAACGTGGCCTTTTATCTTAACCTGCATGTCTTTGAAACGTGCTTTTAAGGTGAAGTTTGCTGTATTTAACCATAACGAGTTGAACTTTGGGATAATACTATTCTTTTATTCTTCTCTAATATTTTTGAGTTCAAAACCTTGACATTTTAGGAAATGTGTTTTTCGCTTGAGTTGTTAGATTTAAAAAGACTGATATACAACTCACATTCATTAAATCTGTCTTTGACATTAGTCAAATTTAACAAAATCTGCCAAGCAGCACATCTAAAGCTCATTCATTATCACATTGTATGCTTGGAAAAGTACAAAAAGTGGAAATTAGTTTTGAAAACAAACATTTTGATATCAGCTTTTTTCAGTAGTTGCTGAGGCGTTCAAGACCATGGTTTCTCCATGATGTGGTTAGAATCAACTTGACTAAACAGCAGTAGAAAGAGTAGGGTCACTTTTCACTTAATGTTGCTTTAACAGTGAGTGATGATTGATGTAAAACACAACAGTCATAGTTTTTTCTACACTTACCGTTTTCAGCAAATATGTGAAAATGTTTGAGGTAACTGAGGTTAACGCTCCCGATTTCTTTGACAGTTCTGTTTAACTTGGGCTGAAAAAGTGGTCAGTCATTAAAATGATTAAAAACATTAATAACTTTCTCTCATGCAGATGCAATATTAATTGGTGGCAGGACTTTCTGAAATTAGGAGTAGGATAACGGGTTGGTAGATAAAAAGGTAGAGAAGAATAGTTGCATGAAACACAGACAAAATCAGACAAAGCTACAAAAGGCCAGCTGACAGACAATTGCTTCCATCGTCATCCTCAGGCGTCATTGTTTCACCAGAAGCTCACAGAGTACTAACCGTCATGCTCAGATGAATAAACTGAATCACGTCCCTGTGTTTTTAATTAAAATAACTTTTAACCTTGGTGCCCGTCTGCCAGTGACGTCGGCCTGCCTTTCCGATTGACATCTCCAACTCTTTTAAACAAAAGGCGGCAGAGAACATCTAGTCATTCTGCTTTCACAAGAAAATGTTTTCATCATCTTGTCCCCTCTTCCCTTCTCGCTCCAGAACATACAATTTTAAGCAAACAGATTGAACATTGAACTGATATAATTGTCGCATATTTACGTTTTTCTTCCGGGTACAACGTATGTTTAGATGTTTGCATCACTTGACAGTTTTTTTTGTTAGACAGGACCTTTTGTAACCCCTTGCCTATTTCAGATCCTCTGTGACATTATAGCCTTGTCAAGCAACATGGCAATCGAGCATATTTTTTGTAGTCCACAGTTTATCGTAACTGGGTGAGTGTAATTACCATGTCGCAGAGTAATGTGGCCCTTTACTGTCTGAGCTGTACACCCACCGGTTGTCACACGGTGTGTATTTTAGCACACTTTAATTCTGTGTGACTGGCGAAACAACAACGCAGATTTTTCCAAAATTTGACTTTTTTGAATTAACTATTTCTTCAAAATTATCACCTTTTCCTAAAAGATCTGACTTTTTTTCAAATTTCAGGAAAGTGTAATTCCGATTGTGTAGTGAAAAAACAACATGAGTCATTCTTTACCTGCTGTAGAAAGGCAACAAATTTGCACATGAAGTTGCCAAAGATCCATCCAGGGAGAGGATAGAGGGTGGCAGTGAAGGGGACGCAGCACACCAGGAAGATGATGTCAGTCGCAGCCAGGTTCGCTGCACAAAGAGAAAACAACATTCAGAATATCTGGAATAGTTTTCAGATATCTAAGGTTGTCAGGGAAATAACACATGGGTTATTGAGTATACTTTTAATTTGATAAAGTGTTACCATTTGTGCTAAAGGTATAATTAGTAACATTCAAATATCTTAATGACTTGACTTTGACCCTAAATTATCTAAATGATATATTTTGGTTTTCTTGGTTTTAAACACAACTGATTATGTTTGTCCATGCTCCTGGTTTTCTGATGTGATGCTCCTAAAGAGTCTCATAGAGCTTTCTGTTTTATTTAAAAATCTATGTTTTGTGAAATCTTAATTGCACATACAGTAAATCGGGCGCATCTGATATTTAGTACTAAAGTTCTACCTTGTTGTGTGTATTTGATGATGCACTTTACTGTAAGTACCTTCAGAAAAACTCCTGACTGACCGATAACAGGTACACCTACAGACTCTTACCAAAAAGTACAAATGCTTGATTTAAATCCACCTTGCCTACCCAACAGCTGCATATGAATACACAGAAAACCACAAGTCTATGTTTAGAAAGGACACTAAGCAGAGGTGGCAGTTATTTCATTTGCAGTCTCGTCTTGCTCTCCCTTTTTATCAATTTAATCTGACATTTTGACAAATTCCCCACACACTGTTTCCTATTTGTTTTATTAGCTGAACTAATCCCATTACAGTAGCTGGACCATTATGTTGAGAGGGTTGGCAGATGGTGCAGGCACTAATCTAATGTTGCTGAATATTAAACCGATTCAACGCTTTAGCCTTGAAATATTAAATAAGATCAAATTCATATCCCATACGCTGCAAAATGCAAACAAAGACACAAGGGTTTCAAAGAATTGCTCAAACATTTATGAGAATGTATCGATGCTATAGGTGCCTTTTGATTATTTTGTGTTTTGATTATTTAAATTCTTATCTTCTTTGGATTTAACTTCAATCAACCACCCTTTGCAATTCTTCACAAGTGACAGGTGACGGTAAAGAACTGCAGTAATTGACGTCAACCGCAAACATCAATCACTCAATCAAGTCCGTGCACTGAAAACCATGAGGAAGGTGCATGATTTATGCACTCCTTTGACTGCTCTTGTTTCACTTGGCACATCTAAGATTAATGAAATCCCCCAGACACAGTTCTTATATCGCTTGGTGGGATCAGACTGGAGAATCAGGCACACAAACTGTTCATCTTAATGTACTCAACTCTCACTCACTGTACTTAATATGTACATCACTATGGTGGATGAAAGCCAATTTCCTGCATATTTGGTTCAAATTTGAGCTGCATTTGCACTGAATTACCAATAATGTCCCCTGTTTGTACCACATTTGTATTGTTTACTGTATTATGAAACGAAAATTTATTTTCTTGCCCATTGTCTGCAAATAAACACAAACAAGTTATACACATTTTAAGCCCTGAGTTATTGAGCTTTAAAACAATTGTTTAATTGCACACATCTTTATTTGATTTAGATTTTTCCAACCTGAATGCATCGAGACTTCAAAAGCACTCTTTCAACGCTTTAGATTTTGTAATTCAGGACACATCTGAACACCTGTCTTTCCCTCTAATGGCAAAAGTGAAACCTGGACATTTTTATGCATAGCTAATAAGGCAAACAGAAAGAAAGCATCCTCCGTGAACCCTTGAAATTCTTTTGAACACGCTATTGGCATGCAAAGAAGCGTTTCTGGATGGATGAAAGAAATAGGGACTTGTGCTAAATAACTAAAGCATCTTTTTGAAGTTGATGCACTGGGAGTTTATGATACAGTCATCATCCTAGCCCACTGAAATCTCAGCTTGAATATAGTTTTGCTCACCTATGTAGAAGTTGGTTGCCGTCCTCATCTGTCTGTGTTTTGAAATGACATAAATAACAAGAGAGTTGCCCACCAGCCCGACCAGCATGATGAGGGAGAAGAAGAGGGGGACCAGCCAGGCATCTGTGAGGAAAGGGTGCTGATCTCCTTCCTCTTCCTCGTCCTCATCGCCGTGTCTCTGCAGAGAGAAGTTCGCCTCTGAGCCATTGATCCAGACCTGCTCAGTGGAGTTCGAGAGCTCTTTGGAGGAGTACATTGTGACAGGACAGGAAGGATGATTGCGAAGGCTGAGAGAAAAAGCACGGAGGAGAGCGATCGAGAAAAGATGTTAATTAGGGGAGGGAACTAGTAGGTGGTCAGTTAATGGGTCCTTGGTGACCTCAGGTTCGATAAAGGAGAGAATAATGGAGAGTCAAAAGGAATAAATCAGGCAAGGGAGATGCACGAGAGAAGAGTAGAAGAAAGTGCAAACTAGGAAAAAGCCAAGGATGTAGAATACGTTAAGAGGTGAGTGTGTCCGAAGAAAAAATAAATATGGTAGGTAAAGTAAAGAATGCAGTTAGGTGTTAGAGAAGAAAAAGCTTGCTTTCTAAATGGGAAGAGATAGAGGGAAAATGGGAACACACAAGATTGGTCAGACCCCTCAAGTTGCAGATAAGTGGTCATTCCAGTGCAGATAAAGGCAGGAACATAATGGACAGAATAGTAGAAGCTGGACGAGAGAAAAAAAACTGTCCTTCTGACGCCACAGCATGCTGTGTTGCTCACTCGTGAGATAGGCGAGCCCCCCAGCAAGCAGCCCCAGGGATTTGTTCTGGAGGTGCAGAGTGTATGCTGCGAGGCAGACAGATGTCTTCTTTGAGCTCAGTCCTCAAATACAAAAACTACAATGATCAATCCACTTTGCTTGACTGCTTCCATGATTTCATTTTCAGCGTAATTCGTTCCACAGCTCTTCGTCGCCGTAGGTTCAAGCATTTTTCAATCTGTCTTAACCTTTCATTCAAGAGTCCCTTGAATCAAAGAAAGTAGACCCGGGGTTGTGTGGGAGTTGATTTTTGCTCCATAACCTTGACAAATGTATGGCTGCCAAAATCCGTCTGTGATATAAAAAAAAAGGAAAGCTCTCGAGCCATTGTAAATTCTCCAGGCACAGCTGAGTTGACTGTAAGACAGCCTTGACTTGAGCGGAGAGCAGAGCGAAGGAGATGCTGGCGGCTTTATAGTACGAGCAGGAGCAAGGACACACACTGATGCAGTGGAGAGAGGAGGCGCACACACACACACACACACACACACACACACACACACACACACACACACACACACACACACACACACACACACACACACACACACACACACACTGTCAGCACGTGGGCTACAGCATGATTTCAGGGATAAATAGCTGATGTCAAGGTCTCCTAGCAACATTATCCCCCTCTCTCTTTCTCTTCAAAATTCCCAAAATCAACACGCTCTCCATCTTTCTCTTCTCATTCAGTTCCACAAGGAATTGCTATCGTGTAACCTCTGCAGCTGACATAGAAAACAGACCCGTACAAAGAAAGAATGTATAATTGTCAGGCTTAACCCTGTAAGCTTGGATACACATAGTGGGTGAAACTCATACCCATAAATAACTATATGCACCTTCAAAACATCACCCAAACATCTTTATTCATGATGTATTTATAATATAAATGGTTACATTTCTATTATTATTGGTAATAGCTTGTCCACACCTGAACAAGAAAACCTAACAATTTATGGCCGGATAGAAAATATAATTAGAAACAAATAAGAAATGTTTTGGTATTTTTTCATACTTCCTTAAAGATATTATGAGCTGAAGGCAAGGCAAGGCAAGTCTATTTATATAGCACCTTTCAACACGAGGCAATTCCAAGTGCTTTACAAAAATGAAATACATTAAGAGCATTTAGAAATTATGCATCTCGCTTAACTGCGTGATTACCAACCAATTCAGTAATTGTGTAACTCATCACAGGGGCATTTGACGATCATACAAAAGCAAATTAAGTGTTGTGTCAAGCAATCAAAAACTGAAAAAAACTGATGGGTTAAACTATACTGGAAGCAGTTTACCTCCTCCTAAACAAAAATGAACAATTTAATGATTCCTCCAAAGAAAACTCCAGGTGCTGCCTTCTAATGCAAATTAAATATTAACATATGTACATTATGCACACACTAAGCCAGATGCAAGAACTGCTGCTTCAAGCCAAGGCAACAGATGCTTAGAGCTTGCCAGCCCTACAAGATCCTACAGGGAAGAAGAATCACTCGTGCCAGCACAGTAGGAGTCGCTTCATATGTGGGACAATTTATACCCATCCACTGAATTATGAATACACCAACAAGCAAGAACCTCCAAGTGCTGATTGACAGAAACAGCCTCCATTCTTTCCACCTCTTGGAACGAGCCTCCGAAGGTAGAACTGTTGACTAATACTAACTCCAGAGGATCTAATTTGGCCTTCTTCAAAGCCCTGAGAACCAACTCTAGATGCATAATCAAAGGCTACTTTCCCTACAGAAGACCTTAATTAACACAGTATGTATAGTCCTACGTGACTAGCTGTCAGTCTGTAAAAAAAAGGATTTCCCTACAGGGGTCCACGTTGATGCAGGATAACAATCCTCAGAACTTTCCATTGAAAGATTTGCCTGTCAATGCACATGTGAGACACCCGATAAACAACAGTGAACACAAAGTGGACCAGAACAAAAAGGCAACGATGCATTTTTGTCCTTCCTGCAGCTTCTACTAGGATGTACTTGGTGAGCTTTTGTCTGAAACACCTCCACCTTTTCAAGTAGATGTAGACGTCCAACAAGCAACATGTAGTTTTGACTCCTTCTCCTGTGGTAATTGAATAGTGAACATCTCTTCCTGTAAGAAATCAGTTAGGGACTATATGTAGCTTGCACAATGAACAGCTCCTGGGTGTTGATATGTATACAATTGTTGGGGGTCTGATTGCTTGAAATTGTCTATTATGTTCCTGGAATTAGTGTATTAAAGCTCTTTTGATGCAGCTGATTACGTAAGAGTTCACAGTGTACTGTATTAACAGTACTAAGGTACAATCTAGTGTAAGTCAGGCAGAACATCTTCTGTGTTGTTCTGGTAATCCATCAGTAGACCCTGAAAGCTCTCAATGAAGATTTCATTGAGAGATGGGTTTTAAATGTTTTAGGGCCAAGAAACATGAGCCCGGCAGTCAGGTACTGTCAGGTTAAATTCTGTTTGTCAAGGTTGGCAGTCTGCAAATGCAGTTGTGTACATATTACTGGAGTACTGTACTGAATAATTACATAACATAACAGCAACACTTATGAAAGTATCACTTGTCCCTGAAAACCCACACCTTGCTCTTTGACTTTCTCTCCATATCATTTAGAAAACGCCTCAAGGTGTGTTAAACTTTTATGCATCAATATTAAATGAATTGCAAAAAAATAATAAAACCCAGTCTTTATCAAAACCTTTTTTCAACTTGTGTTAAGAGGAGCCTTGTCTGGTCTAATGATGCACATTTAGTCTTTCAGCAACATACATTGAGCTGGCATCACACTTTCTGTCTGCAGGGACCATAAATAATCCAAAATGAACCTCTGCAGCAGAACTAAAGCAATTTCAGCAGCGTGCATGGATCCGTTGTCATCTCTGACTGAGCATATCTGGATTAAACACCCCTGTGCTGCTGATTTTTTCCTTTGTCTTTATCAGAAGTTGGCCTACTGCATGGATTACTGGCAATTTGTGCCAGTAAGAATAATTCTGGTGTAACAGCACAGGCAAATCAGAAAGAGACAGCATACATTGATATATATTTTCCATCTGTTAAGGCCTCTCTCAAAAGAACAGAAGCAGCCTGCATTCGTATAAAAACAAAAGCAATTATGTTAAGTGTGGCATTTCCCACTGTAGGGATAATGAGACCAGACAATCACAGGTGAAGTGGAGCCTCTCGTTAACTCAGGTGGGTGTTTTGATTGCTGTTCAACAACTGTTTACCAGTTATTAATTCCACGGTGTGATGGAGGAGAACAACACACATATATTTTCCAGTGATTCCTTTGATTAAGTGAAATTACAGTATGTAGCTTTAAATCAAGGTTGCATAAATCACTTTCAGTCACAGTCTGACCATTTTACAGTTGGACACAATTCTACCAGACGGTTAAGTTCACAGACAGATTCAAACAAATATCAATGTTTCCTTACAGTCTATTCAATGTGGGAGCTGTCAATATACTTTGACATTTAGAAATTTCATTTGTCCAGATGGAAACAATATTGGAAACAATATTGCAGTAGGTTTTAAAAAATAGATGTATGGCTTACGTTGGGTGATAAAAATACGACTGAGATCTATACACAGAAAGAAGGTGTTGTTTATCTGAAGCCCCAAATAAGCACAGACACCAAGCAGTTTTTAAAAAAAGGTACTAGAAAATATCATTATATAAAAAAGAGAACATAAATAAGCATGTGGCGGCCACAAAATGCAAGAATACTTCCAACCTTGTAGACAAATTACTTTGGAACACCTACATGGACAGCGCAGCATTCAAATCTCAGAAAATAAAATATAAAGTGTGCCTCCAGTGACAACAACATAATAGAAGACAGTCCAGACTCCACAGTATTCAGAATGTAAAGAACTTGTGAAATAGAAGCAGTAATGTGCATGCAAGGTGTGCATTCAGTTAAATTATTTAATTGAAATACTTAATCTCAAGTACTAAAAGACAGTATCATTAACTGAACGTCTTACAATTTCTCCAATAATGTCTGCTAGAAATCATGTTCATATAGTATTTACAATAACGATGTGGATTGGTTTAAGACTCAGCGTTACATTTATGCACCTACATAAATACATGAAATATGTCAATGTAAAGTTACTGATAACTGACTTTGAAGGTGATTTATATAAATGTACATTTTCTATGAGACGGTGCTTTTTCGGAGTTCAGACATGTCTTTGAGCCGTCCACAGAAAGACAAGGTAGCAAGTGAACAGATCCGCATAGCTCGGATTAAATCTCATTACACAGGTGAGAGAGAAACAGACAGCGTACATTGATTGTTTTTTTCCCCGGGTCGGCGCTCAGTCTGTGGTTGGGCAGCTCACACTTTATTTGACATTCTGAGGACTGAGAACCTGAACTTTCAATTCCATCGATATAAGTCACAGAGGAGGCAATGGATAGGGAATGAGTAAACACAGACAGTGGCGAAGAGAGATTTGAACGAAAAGAAAGCAGAGAGAGGGGGAAGTGAAACAGGTTAGGTAAGGAAGACAGGCGGGAGGCAGAGTTACACAGGAGAAAAGTGGTTGAATTTAAGGTTTTTTTTGCGAGAGAGAAGATTAGACTATGGGCAAAGAAACACTAGTAGACTATAAATGAAGATTGAAGTTTAAAATCAACTGCTTGAGTTGGCTTGACGTCCAGGGCATTAGATATGCATGACTGCTTTGTTGTACACTGTCAAAGTAACGGTTTAAAATCAATCGAATTGATCAAGTACATTGATAGGGCTTTAATTACAGCTGCACTAATCAATATTATCATGTAAAAAATGTATGAAATGCTTATATATAATCGTACTAGCAAACCCAATGAGAATTACCCCCTGAAACTGCAGTTTCTATCAGCTCTTGGGCGGTTTTACATCTTGAGCTCAATTACCTTTGCCGTGTCAGACTTTCACAAGTAAAATCAAAATGAAAAAAACCTAAAAGGAGAGAGGACTTGAGTTAAGAGCTTAACGGCTGCAACCAATGATTATGTTAATAACCAACTAATCTGATGAATAATTTCATGATATCATTCTTATTTTTGAAAGTTTTGAAGAGCACTGATTGCCATTTCAAAAGCCCATGGAAAAATCTTCAAATGTCTTGTTTTATCCAAACAGCGGTACAAAAGCAGCAGATCATCACACAAGAGAACCAGAGAATTGTCTGCTCATTAAAATAATGTGGCAGATTTATTTTCTGTCGAAGGATAAGTTTTGGTTTATTTTATTGGCTTTTTCAATTTACGCAGTATGGTTGCAGTTTTTGCCATTGAATGTGCATGTTGCTTTTCAACACTACAGTATAATGGATTTCTGCAGTCAAATTCACATGTTTAACAGTGTACGGGGGTAGTCCTCACAGACACAAATTGTTACATGCAAGCTCTTTGGGACCTTTTGCAGCCTATAGGATAAAGAGAGAGTATATTGTAGGTTAAAGCCTTTTATTTTCCACGTCTTGCATGTGCAAAAAAACCTCATGCCTAAAGCAGCCAGAACATCAGATAAGTTGCAGCCACATTATCATATATATATATATATATATATATATATATTTTTATAAACAGAATGTGTGTTTGTGTATGAGCAGGCAGACTTTGTTATCCAAGGGCGCCGATTCCCATACCCACACCAGAAGGCATTTTTTGGTGTTAAAGATGCATTAAACCTACTGTGAGCACATAGGCACCAATCTACACACATACCCACAGCAGGAGCAAAAAGAATGAAAATATGCTGCGTGGGGAATCTTAACACACTCACATTGTCACGTCTGTGTTTGTGCATTCGTGATAACCTTTTAAAGCAATCCCAGGGGATGTTTTCTTTTCAAATGAAGGAGAAGTGCAAGACATGGAGCCCTGACAGGAAATGCGTATCCAGTAGAAATATCCACATGTATTAGTGTGGGAGGGCAATTGAGTGACAGAAAAGGAAAGGGTGAAGGATGTGACTTGAATTAAAATGTGTGAAGGCATGTGTAGGTCTCACCAGCAATGTTATATAATATTAAGTACAGTATGTCAACATCTTGCCTGTTTGGTTTAAGACAATATCTCTTATTTAGTTTAATTTAAATGGTGAAATGTCTGTGTGGGTTGCAGTTTAAAAATAAAATGTTATATCGCTTCATTTTCAACATCAGAATTGATATTTTTCAGCACAATGCTGGTTTGAACTTGACATTGTTTCTGTTGCTCTGAGTTTTGTAAATATTTGAGTTAAGTCTACTTTTTCAGTTTCTTTTGAGAATATTTTCTCTTGCACAACTTAATGTTTTCAATCAAATTAAAAGTAAAGCTCCATTTTGCCACTTTTATGAATATGAAGTGTTGCCAGATGCATTATTATTATTGTGTATACGATCATTTTGCTCTCTTTGCGCTGTATGAACCATTATGTCTAATGCTGTACTACATGTATAGTTTTGTTAGAGTGGTAAGGACTCTCAATACGATCATTTCTCACAACATATGATCGTTTTAAGCATGCTTTTATGATAGCTTAACATTTCCCATGGCAATACTGTACAGAGAGCAGCAACTAAAAATACTAGTCATGTCCCAGGTACAATATACTCTCTCTTTATCCTATAGGCTGCAAAAGATCCCAAAGAGCTTGCATGTAACAATTTTTGTCTGTGAGGACTACCCCCGTACACTGTTAAACATGTGAATTTGACCGTAGAAACCCATTATACTGTAGTGTTGAAAAGCAACATGCAAATTCAATAGCATACGTTTTGAGGATTCATCCATGCCCTGATATAGTTTTTGGGGACTTGTCACCCTAAGAACACATGCACACACTCGATTTCAAAGAGGTAGCTCCTAAACAAACAATACAATAAATAGGGTGAATTTATACATCACTTTTCCACCTGAGCACTTTAATTAACTCACACACTCACACACTGGCACTGGCCCGACCGTTAGGGATAGTGAGAGGTCTCATTCAAGGACACTTCCACATCGAACCACCAATCGTAGGTTTAATGGACCTCACTCTACTTTGAATGTCCACTTATGATGTCAAGGTGTTTATTTAAAATGTTCTTTGCAGAATTACAAACACATCAACTCATAATTTCAAAAAGTATACAGAGCCATTTACGGAGGAAGGATAAAAAATATAGGGAAATTGATTTCTGTCTTTGTTAACTTCTTACTGATTGAATATCACATGCTGCACCACATATCAATTAGGAACACAAATAAGCATGTCAATATTATGATGGATGGCAGATGGAAACAGGTAATCATCTACATAATCAACCAAGTCTTTGTACAAAACAAATTCATATAAGAACTTTAATTGTCCTTCATAACGCTGAGGGACGAGCTGGAGGCTGGATTGAATTCCAATCGGCATCACGGAGCTGTCAAAGGCTGTACACAAATGACCTACTCTGTTTTGTAAAAGCTGCAGATGCTGGAGATGAGGCTTAGCCACCAGATTTAACA